>NW_017306748.1:1000217-1005687 GCF_000935625.1 Nanorana parkeri
GGGGGGGGAGGGATCATATATTGTGGTCTTGTTAGCCCTGGTGAGAAATTGCCCTAAAATCATCTCTCTCTCTCCTCTCTCAGAAAATTGCAGCATGGTGCTAGAGTGTTTAGGTTTTCACTTGAAGGAAAGGTGACAACCCTAGCTCTGTCAGATGTGTACAAAGCCAAGAACATAAAGGGCACTGCACGGTCATCAAGGCTAACATTTCTGGAATCTTTGAGCCAATCTTACTCCAGCGAGTTGATCAGGACCTTGCATCATGCCCGAACCAAGATAACACAAATCCACTAAGGTGAAGTCATTGTCAGGGGTGGTACTGTGATCTCCTTAAGTTGTAAGTAATCCTCGATTTACAAGGAATCGGAATCACTAAAGGATGTAAAAAACGTTTTATCAATCACAGAGTTAGCAGCTAAAAAGGAATCCCAAATAAATGACTTTACCATGACCCCTTTACGTTTCAACTCTTCCTTGACAAGCTGATGTTTATTTTTCAAATGGACTGGACAGAAACCATATTATGAAAAGAGACACAAATATATTTGGCAATCCTTTATTGATGAGCATCTGTCACACTGAAGCCAGGAACTGTCTTAAAGGGCTAGCACATGTGGTACTTGGTGCCTCCCAGCATCACCTTACCGCACTAGATAATGAGTCCCCTGTGTCTCCTGGTATCTTTCTGAGACAGTCTTGGGACTCTTGTGTACTCCACATCCAGCTTTAAGTATTCCAGCACCTGTGGGCCTGGTGTACTCCTAGTCAGCTTTCTCTTTGTTCAGCAACCTCGTACTCCCAGTGACTTTGGCCGTCCTACCTTTTTCTTGTGTGTCACTTTGACACTCCTGCCTTTCCTGTGTGTCCAGCACCGCAGTACTCCCAACAGATTTTGTCAGTCCTGCCTAACCATGAGTCCAGCACCCCAGTGCTTCCGAAGACTGCTACTCTGTTGTACACTTCCAGTGCCTCCAGAGATCTCTGAATTATTTGTGATTTCAGCGTATTCTTCTATCTGGTCAGCTGTAGCCCACACGGGTGCTTTTTTTGAGGACTGCAACCCGGGAACTGTCCTTAAAGTCTATCAACCCTGGGGTGCTCTGGCAAATACAAGGCACTCCTTAGGCTCTACACATCAAGCACACCTCACAAAATAAACAGACACCCTGATCCATCAGCACTCCATGTGTTCTCTACATCCGGTTTCATTCCCTGTCTCCACAGCTTCCTGCCTCGCCAATGACCCTAGAGCTTTCGCACCCAGTGAATATGGTCTCCGGTTTGTGACAGCTTCCAAATCTGACATGGCAAAAATACATACAAAGCTTGGCATTAACCTCAAGGTTCATCACTAAAACAGTCTCTATTGACACCCAGTCCAAACTCCCCCAGATTGTAAAATCCTTTCATGTACTAGCCCCCCCAAGAATATATATAACTCCATGCTGGATGTCACCAGGCTTTGGGAGGATTGATGACCTGGAACAAGCATGCAGCTAGAGAAGTCTAAATTGCCTTCTTGCAGATTTGTATTGGCTCAGTAATTTAGTAGGTAGCAAAGCAAGGATGAGAATGACCGCCCAAGAGCCTGCAGATTGAAAAAGCAGTCTGCAATGGCCAATTACCTATTACCAGGCTTATGGGTTCCTTTTTAATAAGAAAAAGTTTATAAAAAGAAATAAGCTGTCATCATTGGCAACCAATACAATATCGGTCTACAGTTAAAAAAGGAAACCTGTGCTGAGAGAATCCTGTAGACTGCCATTGACTTGCTTCTAAAATGCTAGTTGCCATGGAACAAGCATGAAGCACGTTAGGGCCCACTAAAGTCACAGCACCTGGTATGCATCCTTGCTCCATGTCATGCATAGCCATGATAGTCAGGCAACTAGCAGTTTTAGATTAAAAAAAAAAAAAAAAAAGCTCCTCAATAGTAGCCTACCATGTTTTTCTTTCCTTTTTTTTATCTGCTCCGTGCTTCGAGGGTTGAAAAATTCTATGCTGGCAGCACTAGTAGCACTGTTAATGTCACACACAATCAGCAGCTCGGCTCTCTGACAACAGTGCTCCCACTCCCTGGGCAGTGTCTAGGGTGTTCCCCCTGGACACTGCTCCAATCAATATCACTGCTCAGGGAGCGGGAGCACTGTTGATTGGAGCAGTGTCCAGGGGAAAACCCTGGACACTGCTCCAATCAACATCACTGCCCTGTTAAGCAGGGTTGGGGGGGGGGGTAAAGTTGGCCTGTGGGAGAGCCAGGTATTATGAGAGCTGCAGCCTGACTGCATTTAAGATGTTTCAACTAGACTCTAAACAAGCTGCTAGCAGGGTTCTGCAGGCTTTTGAACATTTTTCCAGTAGTTCTGAATGTGGGTGGTGATATATTACAGAAAACTCTGACTAGGGGAACTGAATCTGCATCAGACCTCAGGAATTAGTTGTTTTTTTTTCATTTGTAAGAAGCAGCCTTTTAAACAGTATTCATTTTTCATCATGAGACCACACACATAGCAGTTAAATACTGTATGTCATATCGCCTATTTGACGTCTCTTTTACCTTTTTACCATCTTGAGTTTAGTATGTAGTGACATCAAAGCTTATGTTGTCTTCTAACCAAAGCAGAATCCTTTTAGATATGTGACTACATACTCTTGAGTGTGTGTGCGTTATGCAATGTGTTTTTCCTTCATCTACTTGGGGAATTTGCCAGACTGACCAAACTGCTCCTGAGTAGGATATTCAAGATGGTATTCATTATGGAGTGTGGGCTTGCGACATGAGGTGGGTGAGGTGAGAAGAGGGGACTTCTGTGTAAGATCAGCTGCCTCCCTTAGATAATCTTAATTCCAGGAGGTGCTGAGACATCTTGCAGAATTCTGACCATTACATAGATACCTTAAGTATGCATTACACCCCTTGTGTCTGAAATGGCCTGTGGCACTAGGTCTGAATTGGGATGCAATATATTTCTACAGAATTACAGTGTGATAGACGTTGCATTTAGTCAACATTTATAAAAATTAATTCTAGTAGCAATTTAAAGAAGAACTTCAGGCAGAAATGTTATCCCTTGCAGTTTTCAGGTGCATATATCTTCTTTTTTTTTTTTTTATGTATGTATTTCTTTTTGTTTTAATTTTACACCCTAGGCGAGAACAAGCCCTTAGCCCTTGAGTGCAGGAGTAGCTCCATTGCAAGGGTTAAGGTTATGTCTGGCCAGAATTCTTCTTTAAAGAAGCACAGAATACATCCAGTCTTCATATTAGGCCTCATGCACGCAGGGCTGGAAGCTGCAGCAGAGTTGGGTCCATACAGATGCCGCATCTCTCAGCCGGCGGCTGTCCACATGGAATGATTACTTATGGTTTGGAATAGATTGCCCCTGGACACAATCTTCCCGCGTCCAGGTGAAATCACCTATCCAAAACAGGTAATTGTTTTATGTACGATCTGTACGAACCCACGTGGAATGTCTGCCGCAAGAATGGGCAGGTTCTTGCTGCAGGAGTCTTCAGCTGGCAGCTTCTAGCTTTGTGTGCATGAGGCCTCAAATACATTGAGCCTGCCAAAGCCATCTAGTCCCCTATGGGAAGACTTACTTTCTTAATATGTCCTGGTGACCGATGTCACTGGGACAAATAAGTAGTTGGAAAAAAACTTTGAGTTGTCACTTGAACAGGAAAAGAAATTAAATCTTACAAGGGGAACACCTGTCTGAGATGATTTCAAAAGTGATCTCAAAGAGATCCTCTTATTTCCTTATGTATCTCGAGGCAGGAAGTGAAGAATCTCCTCGATAGGACACAGACAGCAATGGTTTCACTCCTCTCCTACACCATGCAAAACTAAGGACTAAAAAGATTTGGATTTAGATATACTTGAATATTTAATTCAAAAATGTAATTTATATTTATTTGGACTTAAAGGGAAGTTGTAAGACAGCTTTTAAACCAACATCTGTATATGATCCTTGTAATAACTTGGGGATGTCCCAAATCTCACAGCCAATTTGCAAAAGAGAAATGGGATACCCTTCTTGTTTTACAAAATTTTTCAGAAAAAGTTGAAAAATAGTTGTGATACCAGATACAGACATTTTATCTCCATAGGGGGGAAATCTTTCCTTTTGGATTTTAAAAGGTTCATCATCCAAAGTTAATGTGCATTTGCCCCATATGCTCCACAGGGCTTCAGGCTTTCTGCAGCAGTTGAAATGGCTTGATAGTTTTCTGAGTCACTGACCCAGAGGAAGCATGTAGATAAGGAATCCTGTCTCTTGACTTAACACTTGCTGCATACTTGCTCCATGACTGTAACTAATTTTAAAGCTGAACTCCAGATATAAATTATTTTGCATACTTGATCGATCCAGCTTGGCCCAATGTACCTAAGCTTATGCCATACCTGGCATAAGCTTGGTACATTCATACTTTTATCTCTGATTGAACAAGGGCATATTGTGACATCACCACCTCTCGTCCATTTGGAGAATGCCTTTATATTCTTTTAGAACCTGGCCTGAGAAATCACACAGACTGACATTGTAGAACTCCTCTTTTGAAAAGGCTAGTTGCCTGGCTGTCATGCTGACCTCCCACCTTTTGGAACTTTTAGAGTCACTGACCTGCAGGCTCTGGCTATATGCTTTTTCCCGCAATGCTGCAAGTCACTGCCCTGAAACATGTATGTAGATCAACAGTTCTGGCTTCCCCTGAATTCACTAGCTGCAGGTCAGTCGCTCCAAAAGGGGGGTCTGCAGTGGTATGTATTTTTTGTTACTATGGTGTCCTTTAAAAACCCAACAGGGTAAGTAGGAGCCTCTCCCAAAGACTGCTGCAGTTGGGTGGGAATGCAGAATTTATGTGCAAAGATATTTAATCATGTTGCTTAGATTTTACCTTTTGCAGCATACATGCATTTTGAAATCACTTGGCTGTCGTGTTTCTTGCTTCCATTTGTGCAAACCACTGTGATATTATAAGTCAGTTCTCTACACCAGTACTTATCTGTAACCATTATAAAAATGGCTCTCTATATTTTGTATCAATCAATATTGTTACCTATTATATGGAGTATGTTTGCTTTTAATATGCAATGAGTTATTGAGGAGTCGAGTTTTTCTTTATCGAATATCAAATGGCACCTGTTTGCCTGACCGCATTGCATATCAAACCCTTCTCCTTGGCTATAAATAGTGCTTGGGTTGACGTTAAGATATGTTTCTCAGATGGTGATATGGGTGATACAGACACCTGTTCTTAGATTGTACTACGTCTACTCTCTCCGTTCATGTTGGCTAATTGAATCTTAGTTTATACTCACCATTCAGGTCTGTAATTGAAAAAGTATTTGTTGGCATTGTCTAAAAATCTGAATGCAGTGGGCAGTATTGTTCTCTTCATACATGTGGGCATTTTTCTTCACATTGGTCATCAGTGGCATCACAAGTGGGATGCAGGGGGGGGGGGG
>NW_017306748.1:1006041-1021842 GCF_000935625.1 Nanorana parkeri
CCCGCGGGAAACAAAGGGGGGTCGGGGGGGGGGGGGGATGCAGCCTGCATCAGAGGGGGTGACACCAAAATTACCATTTTGGTGTCACCCCCTCTGAAAAGTCGGGCACTGACCGAGAGCCTGACAACTGCATGAGAGAGGAAGGGCCCCCAATGTATTTGTTATATTTATGCATTGTGCTTTATTTTTTTCTGATGGACGTGTTTTGTAAAGTGATGGTGTTCTTAATCGAGCCTAGCCACAGCCTAGCGTGGATTGGCAGGCAGGTGTATGGGGATTCAAAGGATTCCTTTGAATCTCCATACACCTGCCTGCCAATCCATGCTAGGATGTTGGCGCTTCTCTACCCCTCCCCTTTTGTTTTTTTGCATTACATAAGTTGGCTTTGTTTCTATTGATCCTCCTATCTCACAAATAAGATTTGTTTGACTTTGATAACCTTGGAGATTAAAGGGAGTATGAGTTTGCTGGCTCTGCGTCATGTCGGCACCATGGATTAGCTCTGCCTCTTGACCACGCATAGGACAACCCCTGTCTAGACTAATAAAATGAAGTCTAGTGTATTATGGGAGTGAGCTTGGAGTGGTGGCTTCCACATTAACAGTTAAGGTACTTTAACTGCATTTTTAAGATTCAACTCCTAAGTCTACTGTCACTTTAAGCTGGGTATATACACTGGTAGATTTTTAATACAAAAAAAAATCTTATCAGGATATTTGGTAATGCCGTCAGAGACTTGACGAATGTTGTTTGAAATGTCCTTCAATGTTAACATTCTATTTGGGAATGAAATGGAGTTTCTCAAATGAAAACTACATTTACTGTTAGAATTTCATTCAAGAAAAAAATATCATCCTACTTGATTTTTTCATTTGAGAAACTCCATTCCCAAATAGAATGTTAACATTGAAGGGAATTTCCCCCCTCAGTTTTTTTTTGCATATATCTACTGCTAGAAGGCAGTAGATATATACAAAAACATTAAAAAAAAAGAACCTTTTGAAACGAGTTTAAACTTACCTGTGTCTTCGCTGTGCACTCCCAACCGAACATCTGAAGAGTCACAGGTGGCCGCAAAGGATCTTGGGGCTGGCGAATGCACAGTTTGTTAGCCCGGGAGAGGAGGAGATGCACAAGGTAAGTCAATGGATCAGCGTGCACCTGCATGGACTCCGTGCAACAGCAAGTGCCAGCTAACACTGATTCAGCGCTGGATCGGAGACCCACACCAGCGCTGGAGGGACAGCTGAAAACTACAGTAAAGTAGATCGAATCAAGAGGCATCATTTAAGGTAAGTCCCTACAGCAGGATTGGGAAGGAGCAAAAATAAGTTTGACTTTAATGTCAGTTTAAGGATATGATGGGGCTCAAAGCAGTATTCTAGATTGAAGATTAAGGTGCTTTTCTTTGTTAATGCAGTCAGATTCCCCCGATTCATTCACGTGTTCTTTTTTTTTTTTTTTTGTGGTCCGCTACATGAAAATTCCCATGTTTTAAAAAGTTCCACTTTGACTACCTTTTTTGTGGTATTATGTAAATTGTATTCTGCAGTGTTATGCTTGATCAAAACACTTAAATTTTTGGCAGCTGTGGTGAAAGCATAAGTGATGTGCTTTTACAATTTGTCTGTACAAAGAGCGTTGAGGTTTGCAAGAGGCTTTTTATCCTTACGATGAATCTAGTCCCAAATAGGAGCAGTGTGGAAGACGGGCCAAAGAACTGGCACATGTCCATATGCTTTATAATGCCTAAAGGAAGGTATCAGTTCACAGCTAATCCTGCCGACAGGAGAAAGGTTCATTCCAACTCCAGATTGAATTTAGTTTGAAGCGGAAGCAAGGCCATTTTTAAGTGTGTAAAATAGTAGGGAATGAGATGGAGAATGCAAAAGGGGAGGGCTGCATTTGGGACCTCGGATGTTAGTTTGTGCTCTGTTTTACTCTTGTCGCCTTCCTCGTGCGTCTCTCACTCCCTGCCTCGTCCGTTCTTTAGAAGGAATGAACACAGTCATCAGACTGAGGAAACCTGAACCCCCCCATGCTCCTTTGGATGATCTGGGATGGCAGCTGAGGAGTCAGCCTTGTGCCTGGAATCGCTTCATAGCAAAAGTCTCTCACTCTTCCCTGTATGTGATTACAAATCAGTGGCAGGGTAGAAATTGATTTATATACCACTAAATACTCCTCTGTGTCTTGGAAAAAGTGACGGGGTGAGAGGTCATGTGTTGAGGGCCAAAGATATGGAAATATCATTAAATCCAAAACAATCATGGGAAATAATGGAAACTATCAACAGATATAAAATTGGCCAAAGAGCAGTTTTTTTACTTCGACATGCTTTGACCTATTTTTGCACAAAATCATGTCTCCTTTTAAACAAGTATTTGTCTTGGAAGGTGACAGTGTTGAGGTGACGGGGAAGTGATGGTTTGTTAAAAAAAAAAAAGGTGAAAAAAATATGGGATCTGAAAAATCACGACACAGGGGAAATGTTCTGGAAAAATTGGGAACAAATTGTGCCACTTGCATCTCCTACCCCAGATTTGAGTCGGAAATGAATAATGCCATCTGTACGGTGGCTCAAACGCTCAGCAAAAATTGCAGTAACAAATTGGGCAAAAACACTCGGGTGAATTTATCAGAACTGGAGCAGACAGTTTCCCATACCGGCTTCTCGTTTCAGTTTGTTCTGTTGCGCTTTAAAAATGAAAAAGAGGCGCAGATGCCATGGAGGACTGTTTCAGATTGTGTCTGCTCCACTTTTGTTAAATTCCCCTTTATAAATCTGCAAAATCTATCTGATCTTACTGGTATTGACATAAATGAGTGGAGAACTTTGTACACAGAGGCCAAACTGTTGCCCCTTAAAGAACACTTGTGCTTTCTCCTTGCAGAGCAAAGCAACCAATATAATGCCCTTCACAGTAGCATTTACTTACCCAAATTTTGCTTTTACAACATTCCGTTAGGCTACTGGTAGCAAAGAAAATATCAGTACTTCCAGCTATGGAAGAGAATGGGGCTCACTCCCTTTTCTCTCATGTGACAGTGCTGTGCTTGGCGATTGGCCCAGCACTGTCAAATGGGGGTGAAAAGACCTGAACCTTGTGCAAGCGCCAACACGAGCAACTTAGAGCTTACACAGGGCTTCCTTTCCTTGCCCCTTAGTGACTGAACAGGACAGCAGGGGAAAAAAGGAAGGTAATTGGGTACTGCTGGGAGTCAAACATGTCCTGATTTCTACAATTGTCTCCCTTGGTAGAAACTGTGTTTTGTAGAAGGAACTGGGATAGGGGGCAGAGGATCATTTGGCCCCCAGGTCAGCACTAATAAAATATACTAGGCTAGTGGCCTTATAAAGGAGACACTTCAACATTCAAACATTTAATTGGAGTGACACTGCTGTCAGTGACACATGCTTTGTCCAGCATATAGATACCTGTCCCATGTTCAGACTTGCAATCACGGTGTCTGAGAGATGGAAATCCTCCAGCAATTACTTCCTTTGCATGTCTGAGATGTCATGTAGTTGAATGCCAGGAGTTGTTAAGGAAGCTGTGGCTGGAAGATGTGAAAAGATGTGCAACAATAAACCAGGTCCATGAGGAACATTTTCCTTTCACTGTGTCTACCAATCAACAAGGTCTACCAATCAACGAGGTGCCTGTCAGGGATACCAGCACAGGTGACCCCACACCTGTGCAGGTACCCACACAGGCAGACCAAACACTTATGACCACACCGGACAGGGCAGAATGTTATATCTACAGTTTATTCAACAGCAAACTAAACAACACCCAAAACTAAACATAAATAAGTAACCTCACCCAGATTACAAGCAGGTAATGGCAACAGGAGGACAAGCAGGTAATGGCAACAGGAGGACAAGCAGGTAATGGCAACAGGAGGACAGGCAGGTAATGGCAACAGGAGGACAGGCAGGTAATGGCAACAGGAGGAAAGGCAGGTAATGGCAACAAGAGGACAAGCAGGTAATGGCAACAAGAGGAAAGGCAGGTCTGCAAATCGGTAACCGGGCTCGGGACACAAACAGGGTACAGGACTGGTAACAGGACTCTGGACGGAAAGCAGGATTCTCCGGAACTGGGGACTTGGGGTTCAAGTTTCAGGAAACAGGAAACTATACTGAGCCATCATCCTGACTGCAGGGAGGGTTTAAATATCCTCCCAGGAAGCACCAGGTGATGGCTAAGTACTGGCAGCTGGGAAACACCCGCAGGTGAGCACTGGAGCTGCAGACAACAGGAGGACAAGCAGGTAATGGCAACAGGAGGACAAGCAGGTAATGGCAACAGGAGGACAGGCAGGTAATGGCAACAGGAGGAAAGGCAGGTAATGGCAACAAGAGGACAAGCAGGTAATGGCAACAAGAGGAAAGGCAGGTCTGCAAATCGGTAACCGGGCTCGGGACACAAACAGGGTACAGGACTGGTAACAGGACTCTGGACGGAAAGCAGGATTCTCCGGAACTGGGGACTTGGGGTTCAAGTTTCAGGAAACAGGAAACTATACTGAGCCATCATCCTGACTGCAGGGAGGGTTTAAATATCCTCCCAGGAAGCACCAGGTGATGGCTAAGTACTGGCAGCTGGGAAACACCCGCAGGTGAGCACTGGAGCTGCAGGTCTCAGCTCCTGCACCACCTAGAGGCGCTCTGGATCCTAACAGTGCCACAGTAAACGTTCTTTTGCCCAGAAAAATCTGCCTACCATGAAAGATCAAGCTGATTGTGGTTGTTCCCCAGGCCAAAGGGTACCAGTCCTCCCTTGCTTGAAGTTATGTATACTGTATATGTATATTAGATTATCTGTTACATCTGTACATGTATATTAGATTATCTGTTCTATTATGCAAGTTTTTCATTCAATGTTTAAGTAGAAGTAAAAGCAAACCTATTACTAGTAAGAACAAGTCTTTTAAAGCCATAATTGGGCTGTCGAGGTTGTTTTGTAGCGTCAAAGGCATTTGGTATTCTCTCAGTTCACTGGCTGATTTGACCCTGATCTTGCGAGACATCGATGGCAAGGCCACACACCCGTGTGTCAAAATCTTATGGGCAGGCCTGCACCTTGAATTTTCATCCATTTCCATGGGGAGTTATTCCAGATTATTAGCTTGTTCTCCAGAGCTCTCCATAGTATTGAATGGGAGTACAAAGTGCATGCACAGGCCTGGCTGGAAAAAAAACAAATTTGGCCATTGATTATAATTCACACTGTGTAAAAGGAAATTCAGTATAATCCATTTTGGTTATAGATCTTCTTAAGGGCTTGTGCCAATGACATCAGTTTGAGAAGTTCTGAAATCTTTCAGGTACATTTGACCTGCTTCAAGTGGGTTTAGCATTCCCATAGTCTTGTAATGGGTTGCAAAACCCACTGAAGCAAACAAGTCTGTCAATGCAGGTCTTTAAGGCTGTTTGGCTTAATCTACCTGTCCTTTTGAAGGCAGAGCTCCTGTGTAAGTCTTGGGAGCAATGCAATTGAACTTGATAGAAAAATAGTGAACAGATGTGAACAGTGCAGTGACACGCATATCAGTAGGTTTATGGCTGGTGAATATCCCTCCTGTTAATGAAATCCTGATGTGGACACAGCAAGTGCTAGTGCACTTGACTTATTGCTGTTTCAGAAGGAACATATGGAGAGGATGAAACTGAATACCTTGTCCATATCCTGTCCATATGTTATTTTGTGTACGGTTGGAGTTTCTTAATTTGTGAAATGCGGCATTGCTTATCAGTGTATCCTTATAGGCTTCCCCATGACATCCTATTATCATAAACCAAGTCATTTACAACTCCGTTAACCGATACAAGATAAGAACTAACTTTCAGAAATTAAGGTGCCCAAAAAACTGAAATGCACATGTTTATTTTTAACAGAGAAATAGAAATACACATTTGCAGCACAGCTCATTCATTTAATGAGAAAATAATGTTGACTTGGCTTAGTAAGTAAAGCGGAGCCGAAAGATGTGCAGAATAAAAAAAAAAGTGTGTATATATAGGATTTGTCTTGCACAGTGTGTGTGTATAAAAAAAATTTGGGGGGTCTATTCAGGTGATGTGGGTTGTTGTTCTCCTTTCATCGGGGTCCTGAATTTTTACAAAGAACACGGGTGCCAATCTCTGCAACCTTCATTTGTAAGCACAGGTCGGCTAGATGATGCACCACCTAGGGTGTTGGTCTATGACATCCTGGGTTTTACAGTAAGTAGGTCAAATTATGCTGGGTGTCAATCATTGTGGCAGGGGCCAATGCTGGACCTCAGATGGGCAAGTCTGTGGTGGAAGACATTGAGCTTCTTTATGAATGTTTTTTACCACTGCTGAGCAGTTTATTTGTTTTACCTGGAGTTGGATGGCTGGCAATTCCTGTAAGCTGTTTGATAAGAGTCACCACTTCTGTCCAGAAGGGACGAATCTTCTGGCAGGACCAGAAGATGTGTACTAGGTCACCCACACCCTCGCCACATCTCCAGCAACTCCTGGAGGACTTGTTAAAGAGTTTGTCAGTTACTGAGATGTTGCAAGGTCATAGATGATAACCAAGCCTGCTGTGTTCAATGTGTCCACATAAACCTAGTCTGTTTTTTTTGTTTTTCCGTTCAGTTGTACCAAAAAAATGTATATTGTATGTGGGCAGTCAATTTCAGTTTTTCTATTTTGTTGCTGGGGGAACTATATTCAGATGGAGATATAAAAGCAAGAGCCAACATGTTTTGGGGGCAAACAACAACCCCCATTCATCAGGACAGAACTGCAACCTGCTGCTTGTGCCCTATCTCTTTACATGCTTGTATTTGGTGGTCACCCTTACTGATTACTTCTTGAGTCTATATCTAGTTCTCTGAAGGATTCTTCTCTGAAATACACCTAGTCCTGATGAAGGGGGGTTGTTTCATGCCCCCAAAATGTGTTGGCTGTTTGATGCTTTTACATCTCTATAAATCAAATGTGGTCTCTTCATTCTTTGCTTCAAGTGACTTCTCCAAGGCTCTTCTGCAGTTTGGTGTAATGAAAGTGCAGCCACTACCGAGCGATTTTAAGCTTCATGAAAGAAACGCATAGCAAATCCACTGGACATTTACGATTTAAAGACCGAGACTCTCATTCTGTTCATAGCACATCTGAAAGGGTCTGACTGTTTCTGATTACATTAAATCTTAAACATTTTCTTTTCCATACCCTTTTTTTTTTTTTTCAGGTAACATTTGGTGAAATTGGATTACATGTCTAATGTAACGGTGAACAAAATTAATATGGAATTTAGGAACCAGTCTGTCCAATGTAGGAGCCAGCAGAATTTTTTAGGAGCCAGCTCCCTTTTAAAAACAACTTGGGAAAAGCCCTAAAGTTGGGCATCAGCTGAAAATTTTCAGGAGCATTGACTACCTGGCTCCTGGGGTTTGTCCAGCCCTGGTCTAAATTTTAAGTAGAATTGGCAAACTGGCTCCAGGGGTTTGTCCAGGCCTAGTCTAAAGTCCCCATTCTTTTTTCATTAAAATACCCTTCAATGCAGAGTGAATAAAGCTGTCTAAGCCTAACCAATTGACACTGCACAGCTATTGGGTGATAATTTTGCACCTACATTTTACTCCATTAGTTGACAGTTATCTTCATGTATTCCTGCTGTTCATGAGGCTGTAATGTTATTTGTTTACCCTTTTTCCTTCTTTGCTATGCTAAGCAGTAGGGATGTATTTTTTAAGGCACAAATTCTAAGGTACAACCATTCAGCACCATGAACCCCTAAAGAAAGTATGGAAATAGCTGTTTGATGCGTTTTTGGATTCTAGGGCTTATTTTTTGGATTGTAGCCCTCAAGTACTCCCAAGTCTATAAGGTGTACTCGATTCTGGCAACATAGGGCTGACAAACTGCTGGTCCATATGGAACATTGAAGTCGACTACCTATGAGAGATCAGTAGCAGTGTCTTGTGTCTTACATTGCTGTGAAGAAAAAAGAAACAAAATAAAAACCTCCTTCCCAATCTCAGACAGCTTAGATTTTGGAATGACTGATATGCTCATCATTCAATTACACAATGATAGACTGTGAAGGGTATGAAGGTGTTTTTCTGCACAGACATGTAGTCTTGGCCTCAATAGTTTCGGCCTAATCTTTTTCTATAGGGATTACCTTTAAGGTAAACCATTGCTGAGAGTATAATGGAGGCTGCCATTGCTGATCTTTCATGATCTAAATTCTATTTGCATTGCCGTTCTCTATATTTTTAGTCATAGGGGCTGATTTACCAAAGGCAAATAGGCTGTTCACATTGCAAGAGCATTTTCACTTGGTGAATAAAGTAAAGCAATGCTGACTTCCATCATCCGACCGTGTACAAGCAAAAATGCTGTTTTTGTTGGCTTTTTAAAATAATTTCCTTGTTCATGATTGGTATATTCTTTGCAAAGTAAATTTTTTATCACATTCACTAAGCTAAGGGAAAATTCCCTTGCAAACGTGAGCTGCCTATTTGTCTTTAGTAAATCAACCCTGTAGACTCGTAAATAAGGAATTTTGACTTTTATGATCTGCATGCTTATCCTGGGTCAGTGTCTCAGAAAGTAGAAGTCTGAAGGGGAGAGCGATAGCCATTTTCAGAAGACAGTTAGCAATGGCAGCCTCCTGGTTGCTCTTACTTTAAGACGGCTTGTGTTATACAAGTGTACATTCTGGTCTGCTTTCTCCACCCCTCGATGCTCAAATCTGATAGTTACCAGATACAAGGGGAGCTGCTTCCGTTATGTAGTTTTGTGGATAGCTGATCTGCCTACCATGTTTAGAGATCAGATACATGTCAGGGAAATGTATGCAAACAGATGCTTGTTCAACATTTAGCTGCCCTGCTGCTAGACTTCTCGGAAAAGAGACATCTTTATTACTTGCTTTGCTGTTTTAAGAATTTTATTTGATCTGCTTTGCTGGTGAGGTGATATTATTTTTCTGTATATTATTGTCTCAGTTATATAGCAGAGGTCTGTAGGATGTAGCCCTTTTTAATTGTCCTTTTTGAAAATGCCAAACTTTGCTTTGGATTTGATTTGGGCTTGCTCAATTCTGTTACTTTAGGGAGTATTTATTTAAAGTTACCCTATTTAACTTTTTTGTATGTAATAGTCTCGTAATTATGCACAATTTTTTATATCTATCTATATCTATATCTCATAACAGTCAAGTGTTCCCTTTTGTGTTTTTGTTTTTTTGTTACCTCTTGATTTTATAGATAGGTTTGGTTGTTTTTTTTTGGTTTTTAAAAAAAATATATATTTCTGTACTTTTTTTTTTCTGTCTACTGATTTTCAATGTATAATGCAGTCGGTTAAAAAAAATTGGAGAAACCCAAATTTATACTTCAAATAATTTTTTTTCTTTTGTTGGTTGTTATTAAGTTTGCAAATATAATAAAGTCAACAGACAAGTTTAATCCAACAGAAAAAAGCATTGAACAGAAAAAAGCACACGGGTACTTGATTTCAAGTACTTTCAATCATGCAATATCTATGGAAAATGTTACTGTATGTGCAAATTTAAACCCCTTTAACATTTTGGTTAACCAAAGCAGCAGTTAAGTAGATTGAAGAATGTTTTAGCATTTTCATTAGGGTTGTAGTGCACTGTATGTGGTATCAAATGCTTTTGGTGTAATTCGATTTTATTACAGCATGCATGAAAATTTAATTCTGTTTTATTTAAAACATCTTATAATTCTGCTTTCATTCATATCATATTTGTGTTGGTAATTTTGGTTGAACCTGAAAAAAATGTGTTGGTCATCTTGATGAAAACAATTCTAAATGCAATAAAATTTCAATGAAATCTAGAAACACAATTGAAGCAAAATCAATATGTGCGTAGCCTTCATTTAAATCTTTATCATCTATTTAAATCTAATGTTACTGTTTCTCATTAAAGTGTTGTATTTTGGTTATATATGTTTGCTGTGTATGTTTGTGTATCTGTACAATGTTCAAATTTATCTAAGTAAAATTTGCGGTACAGTTTTGTACATAGGGATGATATTGCCGAGGTGAGAGATTGAGGAATTCAGATTCATTCTGATCAGTATATCATTTTGCATATTGCCGAGTTGAGGAATTGAGATTGATTCTGTGATTTTCCTTTTCCTTATGGTGACAACGGTGGAACATGCCTGTACAATGTGTTTCAGCACAGCCACTTGTAGTCTCCATTGGGAAAGCATGTGATAAGGTGGCAACACTCTGTCTTTCAATTGTTGTCCCCTTATCACATGATTGACAGCAGGCAGTGGGCAGGGCCAATAGCCAGCATGCTATTGGCTAATAAAATTTAAAATAGCCAATAGCAGACTGGCTATTGCTCTCAGCCGCTGCATGGGAGACTTGACGCCGGCACACCGGCTTTCTACCACCGGAAGAAGAGGGGGGCACGGGGGAGCAGCAGAGTCACGGGGCACAGCAGGAGGAACGGTGCACAGAACAAGGCACCGCAGGTAGAATGGGTTGGGCAGAAGAGGAAGAATGGGGTGGGCAGACGAAGGGGTGGAGGAGGAGCAGAGCAGCGGCAACTAATCGAAAATTAACTAATCAACGATGAAAATTGTTGCCAACGATTCTCATTAACGATTTATAATTGATTAGTTGTTGCAGCCATAGTGTCTGAGAGGAGAAAGCTCTTTCTTGCTTACAGCAAACGGCTTCTGTTTTTTTGGGGGTTTTTTTTAGATTCTATTAAGAATACATATATATCAAAAGGCGGCCGCCTGAATTGCGGTAGCGCCGGGCCTGCAGGCCACCACCCCAGAGCAGCACAGATTATGTTGCTTCATATTATTCTGTATTGCTGGGATTTGTAGGCCTCTATAGCTGGTGATATTCTGCTTTGTTATATAATGATTTGCTGAGATTTGGAGTCCCTCTACAGCCTGGAGTCATGCTGTAGAGCGACTAAAATAATTAGTCTATCGTTTTAGAAAAACTGTCACATGACACTAAAAAAAAAAAAGTATCCAGTAATTGGTATTGGCAAGTACTTAAAGTATTGGTACTTGTACTTTTGAAAAAAATGGTATTGGTGCACCCCTAGATTCTAAGCTTGTGCATTTAAAATATCTGTGTATAACATTGTGTCTGCCCTTTTTGTTCTATCAGGTTTCGGATTTTGACGCAGACACGCCACATCACTCTAAGCCTAAATACAGAATGACAATATGGCCGGCAAGATGCATCCTCCCGGCCCTGATAGCCTGCGGCGATTTACAAAAGAAACCGTTGCGAAGATAGAGAAACAGATTGAGGAGGAGAAGATACGCAAAGAGAAAAATATTGAGGTCCTTGAGGAGGATATAGTAAAACCCAATAATGGCCTGGAAGTCGGAAAGAGTCTACCACTTATTTATGGTGATCCACCACCAGAACTTATTGGCGTGCCTCTTGAGGACCTTGATCCTTTCTACAGTACTCAAAAGGTGATGTTTTAAAGAGAAATTGTAAAATGGTTTGTGTAATATTATTTTTTCTATAGTTGATTTTCACATTCTTGTAAATGTATTTGGTTCAATTCCACACCAACTAGCCCTCATTCACACTAGAAAAGGCCGGCACGTACAGCTCCGTGCACGGCCGTATCGCTCAGCTCCCGGGAACGACAGGTGCTGTGTGTGATTTGGTACGCAGCCCCCATCCTTCTCTGTGGGAGTACGCGGCCGTATGCCGCCCTACGCTCACCCCAAGTGCATGTCCGTATGGGTGCGTGTTTCCTGGCTCGGACACAGACAGGATCCATCCTGTCAGCGTACGAGTCTGGACACCCGCACTGACTTGCAGGGCGCGTGAGCGTAGGGCGGCGTATGGCCGCGTATTCTCATATAGAAGGACAGGGGCTGCCTACTAATCACATGCAGCACCTGTCGTTCCCGGGAGCTGCCTGATACGGCCGTGCACGGAGCTGTGCGTGCCGGCCGGCCGGCCTTTTCTACTGTGAATGAGGGCTAATTGTGCGCTTATACCCTTTGTGATACTGATTATACTGCCTTTGCTAGAAGAATATTTTTAAAGCTGAGCTCCAGGAAAACAGATAAACATGCATTCGTATATGGGAACTGTTTTACCTGCTCAAGGAGTGTAATTCTCTGAAGCCTTTTTTGTGATTGACACATCTTGCAGACAGCTCAGCCAGTTCAGGGGCCTGCACTGCATCTACAGCAGGAACTAAACACACCCAGCATGCTGATTGTACAGTGAAAAAGAAGTATTGCACTGATGAGCTCATTCCTCTGCTCTCCTTACAAACCACATGTTCCCTGTCAAAGCATATGCATATTTGCAGCGTCTGGTTGGTGCTTACTGCTAAGGGAGTATGTACAGAAGGATGGTATCAAGACGTTTAACACACTTTCACTAGTGGCTTCTACAGATACAGTACATTTTAATATTTTTTTTTTATTTCATTCATAATTGCATTGATGTTTGCATTATTTTCTGCATCAGTTTAATAATTAAGATTAATTGTGACTGTTTACACATACCTCAGACAAATTAAAAATGATAAATTTAGGCTTTACAACTTAGTTCAGCAGGGATTATGTTTGAAAACCGATGAAACCAGGAGAAGAGGGAATCTGTACAGCTTATCACTAAGGGTATGGTTTTCATTTAAATTTAAAGGGAACCTGTGCTTTGACCATGCAGGGCGTTTCACAATGCAGCATGCAAGATTTTTTCCCCCCAATGCGCTGTAATGCAACTTGTTGGCTTTGCTGAAAACATGTCATTTCTAATGTCAATGCATTTTTTTTGTTCCTGCACTTGAAAATACTGCATAACAGTGTTAGGAATTATTAAGTTTAAAGAAGAACTCCAGGAATGGTTTTTTTTAATTTTTTTTTTTTATGTGCTTTGCATCAAATGGTGAACTGTAATAAGGTGTTTTCCACCTCTAGGACTGCTGCCGTTTCTTTCTTATTCACTGATGCCAAATAGTAAAGCTTTATAGCTTTTAAATAGTGTAGCTTTACTTCTAGTACTTCAACAGGATACTTATGGCTCTCCTACACTGAAGCTGTACTGTCGTTTGTCTAACTTTCCTTTCTCCTGTCCATTCACAGACCTCTTTTGTGTTCTGTGAACCATTGGTATACTACCAAGCCTACTGTGAATGGACAAGGGGAGAGGAGAGATTGATATTACAGCTTCTGTATAGGATAGCCAAAGTTCTGCACTGAAACAATAAATAATAACGATGTAACAAAGAAGATCCAGGATTCCTGCTGCTTCAGTGCAGTGCTTTGGCTCTCCTATACAGGAGCCATACTATGAGTCCCTCTCCCCTGTCCATTCACAGAATGCTTTGTATTTTTTTTGGAATGGTTCACAGAATGCAAAAGTGTGCTGTGAATGTACAAGGGGAGAGGAGGGGTGAACAAACAAGAGTACCACTTCTGTGTAGGAGAGCTACAAGTCTCCTGTAAGGCATCAGTGAAACGGTAATTAATAAAGAAATGGCAGAGATCCTGCAAGTGTCATTTACCTCAATATAGTTGGCTCTTTGTTACCCGGCCATTTAAGAAAAAAATCCTGCAGTTCTTCTATAATGAGCGCATCATCGGAGAAATACAGGGGTTTCATTCCTGGCCTCCTTTTAAGATGCTTGTTGCCTGGCTGTATCTGGTGTCAATACTTTGAATCAGACTGGGATCATTCACGCCGTATATTAATTTGATTCAACTTGTCCTTCTCTGTCCTTGTCCTTCTCTACTTCAAACATACAGAACCAACAAGTAAGCACTTTCTGTGTGAAACGCATCAAAGCTCATAATCTTGATACCTGTCTACTTTGCATCTGTTCGAATGGATAAACTTTGGTCTAGCAGTGAGCACCATGGGCAAAAAAATTAGTATGAATCGTCATACTCTTTCCCACTGCTTATTTTCATTTAAACCACTGATGCAGAGGTGGCTTTAGACAATTATTTTTGCTGGTGCTATGTCTGTGCTGGGAGTATAAATGGAGTGAAGTTCTTGCTCCTGAATTTCATGTTTATAATAAGATTGATAAAATAGTATATTTTTATTAGGTAAGCAATATAGTACGTAGTCACTCTGACACAGCAGAGAGTGATAAGCTGTGATGTGGTACCAGTGATGTGACGAATGTGCATGCTGCCATTTTGCTGATCAGTGGGCATGTATCAGACAGGCATGAGTAAAATCTCCATGTACCCCTGCAGGGTAGTTACTTGCCTAAACCTGATCTGTCCCACACAACCAAAAGCTCTGTTCACTAGATGCAACTGCTCTCCTAGATGATGTATAGAATAGATCAATATGCCTGAGCCCTGCCAGTGCCAGCCAAAACTATAAAATAACTGTCGGGAAGGTGCAAGGAGCATGAGAACCCTTTGCTCTGCTCTCTCTGTGATACTTCCAGTAAAGTAGTTTCAAGTTATGACAGACTGGCAGATGCTGCAAGTGTAATGTAGTGTGGTGTGGCAGCTGCTGGTGGTGGGGTTGCTAAAGGGGTGTTTCACAGACTTTTGCTGGTGCTGTAGCACCAGCAAAATTTATTTACATTGTACAGGTGCTGGGGCTCCACTAACTTCCTGAGTCACTGACCAGACAGAAGCATGTAGCCAGGGACTTCTAAATAATCTGAACTTGTACAATATATTTTTTTACCCTCTTTCCCTAAAAATCATCTCTGCATGCTGATATAAATTCATGTAACATTCATTAGTTAACAAAAAAAAACTTTTTACTTACAATTACTGTTTTTCTACTTCCTGGTCATCTTAGTGATGTAATGTGCCCTAGTGTTGCATCCTGGGAAGGTTACATCAGCAGAGCATTGCTGGGAAATCTTATCTGTAATCTCCTGAGAACTCTGGCAAAGACGTTTTTCCTTCTCTGAGATGATGTGCATGGTCACATGTTCTAGTCACATGTGCCAGAGTTCCAGGAAGTAAAGGGAGATCTATTTAATCCGCCCTTAGTAAAAATGGCCACTGTGAGAAGACTGGGGAGGAAAAGAAAAATAAGGTATATAAAGAATAAAAACCCGGCAATTATCTGTTTGTAAATTGCTATTACCAAGCATTTCTAAAGGTGTATTTGTTGTAATTTCAAAGATATGGGTAACTTTCCTCCTAAGTTCAGTGACTCACTAGGTAGTGAACATTGTAGCCCCGGTGCTTGCATAAAATGGATTTGATTAAAGTAGGACTTTTTAGGCGTTCTTTATGAATACTAGAAATGACACACCTACAGTTATATTGAATAAGTTGTCCATGAAGTAGAATTTGCTAACCAATAGCATTAGCAACCATCAAAAGCCGGAACGGTACAAAATGGACTTTGGTTGCTATGAATACTGAACTTTGCCTCTTGCATTGATTATGTAGTTTTCTGTACAGTCTCTGCATCTTTGTAATCGTTGTAATCTCATGCTAGCAAGTTTATGTATTATCTCTTTCCACAGACTTTCATTGTACTGAATAAAGGAAAAGCAATATTTCGCTTCACTGCCACCAAAGCTTTATATTTACTGGACCCTTTTAATCCTTTCAGAACTGGAGCTATCAAAGTCCTCATCCATTCATATCCTTTCAGAAACAGTTTTCTGTCTTTGCAATAAAAAAATCACGCAAAATATTTTCTGATTTTTGCATTAATCTAACAACGTAGGCTGTAATTATTAATTCTCACTATAAGCCATGTGTTTCCATTATATTCATCAGTAGGGATGAGCCTGTTTGCGGTACGGCAGATTGCCGAACAAACTAGCCACACTCGAA
>NW_017306748.1:1021866-1022647 GCF_000935625.1 Nanorana parkeri
AGGAGACACAATGCCATTTTCTTCCCGTTTGTCCCGTTTGTTTGGGTTATGATTAAATGTTACTTTTAAGGCCTAGGTCAGACCAGTCCATAATTTCACACACAACTTTAAGGCATCCCCATGCATGTTGTTTAAAGGATTAGTGTATTTTAAATATTGCCCTAAGTCACATTAAATACCCTCTCTCTGCTAAGTGCTATAAGTGCTATTTAAAAAAAAATAACTTTGCAATAGGTACGTGCCCCCCTCCCACTTCCTCATGGCAGTGCCTAGCTACACATGTCTTTTGTAACAATAGCTTGCAAATAAGCAGTGAAAAAAGGCCAGAATCAAATTACAAGATTCACTGCCCATAGACTTCTTCAAAGAGGTTTACTGCTATGTTCAAGGTTCCCACTGGGTTAGGATGTTTGTTGAGTATTGTATTCATCCGATTATGTCATATTATTTCCTTAACCTCTCTGTACAATATTCAGCTTTTTTATTATGATAACCATCTTAACAAATTGTGTATTTATGACCATGAGTGACCCTCCACCTTGGTCCAAGAATGTAGAGTGAGTATTCTGTGTAATATGCATGCTTATATACCTTTTTATATATTGTTACTTATAACCTAGTTATACCTGAGGGTGTATCATTAAATACATGTACATATATATGTTTTATCTTTGGGCGTGTCTGCCTATAAGAGTTTTTGTAGTTCTACTTATTCTTATTATAATATAATCTTATCATAATATAATATTATTATTATACATATAATAATTATTATATATTA
>NW_017306748.1:1024255-1027424 GCF_000935625.1 Nanorana parkeri
TTTATTAATCGGATCCTTTTTGGTTGCCTTCTGATAATGTGTTGACATACATTGTTATTTTTAGACTATGTCTGTTTTTCTTTTAGACCTGATGCAATTTAATTTGTGTCCCTGCCTTTTGTTCTTCCATTTTTTATTATTTTTAGGTACACATTTACAGGCATTTATACTTTTGAGTCCTTAATAAAGATTTTTGCTCGAGGGTTTTGTATCGATAGTTTTACATTCCTCAGAGACCCATGGAACTGGCTGGATTTCTGTGTCATTGTCATGGCGTAAGTAGAAGGTAGACACTTTTGTGGTTACTAACTTCCTTGCTTGGCATTTATGTTTGGAACATGTGATTGTACTGCCCTAGCAACGGAGACCTGTTGTTTTTTGCCTCTGAGATTTGTTTTATTAACATGCTTTGTACTGAACATGTTTTTAATTTGATTTAGCTTTGCACTGTAACTTTTGCTGCACAATACAGATTACAATATGACCATACAGTGTTAGTACAATCAAACTTTATATTTCCAAAAAATTATGCAATATGAGGAGCTCAATTTCTATCCAATTAGGCAGATTATTGCTCCGTATAGTTTGTAGTAGATCTAAAAAGAGTTTGCACAGTCAGATGGTAATTAGTGTGGTGAGCTTCACTTCCTAAGGTCTTCAAGCAAAATTGACTCTTTCAGCTTAAATGACCTAAATCCACTCCAAGTGCATCAAAACAATTATTAATTGAATTATCTTTAGAAAGCAGCCACAGTCTGAGTAGAAACATCTGTCCCCTGCCAGCAGTAGGACCCTTACTCTCTTAGGGGTAACAGCTGTCTCTCTGCAGAGGTCTGACACTCCCCCTACTGAGTCAAAGCTTGAGCTCTCCAATCATCAGGAAGCATGAGCTTTGCTGATCAGAGTTATTGGTCTGACTGTGCAGGGGGCGTGTCGGATGAGTGACATGATTGGGCTGCCTTTGCTCACCTTCTGTTTTGGTGCACCTGGAATATATTTAGCTAATTTAAACTAAAAGTTTTATTGTGATTTAAGGCATTTCTGGGCAATAGGAAATTTAAAGTCATTGACTTTTGCCTTTGTTCTTGTAGCAAGTCACCCCTACATTTTTCCAATTCTATAGTGTAGCCTCATGCTTCCCTCACCAACATTTTGGGCCCATGTCCAGGACCAAGATACCTCCAACACTGGTTATTTACAGGGGAAAAGGACTGCAATGAGCCGGGAGTAATTAGAAATATGGTTAGGGGATTGATTTCTAACTACATATGGATAATCCAAGGAGTGAAGTAATGTTAGTGAAAATAATATAAAGGGAAGTTCAGCCAGCTGTCAGAGTGTAATAACATCATATGATGCTGCATTTATGCCATGCACCCTCCTTATCACTCCCTATTTCCAGATATCCTGTCACTAGTGTCATTTATGGGATCCCTGAAGATCGCTTCCACATACAGAACTGGCTTTTAGTTGACTAGACTACAAATCAAGCCCTTTTGATATACTCACTTTCAACTATGAAACCTATCAAATGTTGTTCAGTCTCATTTCTCAAACAGCAAGTTGAATGAAATT
This sequence comes from Nanorana parkeri, assembly GCF_000935625.1. Classification (NCBI taxonomy): domain Eukaryota; kingdom Metazoa; phylum Chordata; class Amphibia; order Anura; family Dicroglossidae; genus Nanorana; species Nanorana parkeri. Next base: position 1,025,831 of record NW_017306748.1, read on the forward strand.
GGGTCATGCCTTTATTTTCATTAGAGTTTTTATTAACACAGCAAAAAAAACCTCCATTAATGGAAATCTATCAAGCAGAATATGTATGTACAATATCCAGTGAGTGCCATATAAAATCTCCCCCTGCAGTGGCAGGATCACTCTCCGACATCAGCATAGGGAAGCTAAATAAAGCCAGGCAACCAGCATTTTAAGAAGGAGGCTATTGCTGTGGTAGCCTCCATATTTCTTTCACCACGTTTGTACTTTAACCCCAGTGTGCCAAATTTGTTGCAAACTAATAACAGAAAAATTGCTTTGGCTGCCCTGTTTTTTCTAAGTCTGCTTCTCCTGGTGAATGCATGGAATAGTTTTGTCTGGTCTTGGCTTCAGCCTAACATTCACTTCCCTTTCTTCAAGATGTTTCCATGTTCTTTTATTATCTCTCTAGTTACACTACAGAGTTTGTAGATTTGGGGAATGTGTCTGCTCTCAGGACATTCCGTGTCCTCCGTGCACTTAAAACAATCACTGTAATTCCAGGTTTGTACTCTTTTTACTCCACCCATAGCATGCTTTCTGTGTGATGTACCAATGTACACGTACCAAAATTAACTATTAAATCATATCTGAGGCCAGTCGTTAAAAATAGCTAGATACATTAGACTTTTGCCCAATCTGGTGCTAATATGGTAATTTTTTTGCTTTTACATTTATCTTTCAAGTTTACTCTGCATGTGCTTTTTATTACAGTAATGTTTCCTTACCATTTAGATAAAAAAAATCTTCCTAGTGTTTTTTAGCTCACTTTTCACTAAATATTATTTAGAGGGTGGGCTTGCTAAAAGATTATATTGGTGTCATATCTTTTGCTGATGACATATACAATGCTAAGCATGATCTGATCAAAGGTTGTGCAAACTAGTCATATGTGTGTAACCAGATGTAAGGCTCCCATTGTTTCCTGCTAGTGAGATTTTGGTGTAGTTCTCACTTGTTACCACTCGATGTTCCGTAAGTGGAATCTTTGTTGGAAGTTCTTCCCTCTTGTATCTGAGAGGCATGGCACCAGTGTGTCCTCTGCCATGGACTCTAGGTGCTATATTGGGAGAGCTTGTGCCTGATCAGTCAAGCGAAACAAATGGCAAACGCACTCATCAATTTGTCACCAGCTTTACAGCAAGGTGCACATGGAAGGGCTTTATACAGTACAACAGCAAAAAGTTTCCCAGCAAACTCACCAGCCAGCATGCAAAAAACTTGACTCACCACCAAGATTAAAAACAGAGGTTTAGATACACGTCTATTGCAGAAAACGTGACAGCCGCATTTTCTGCAGAAGACTTGTATCTAAACCTCTGTTTCTCACCTTAGCGGTGAGAAGTTTTTTTTTTTTGCATGCTGGCTGGTGAGTGTGCTGGGAAACTTTTTGCTCTTGTGTCTGATCACATGTCTGATGTGTCTGACACAAATGTTTTTTGAGATTTGGGGGATCATCTTTGAGATAGAGTTATACATAGTCCCTGCAGTGTCATTTCAGGGGTGCTTGCAGTGTTGGAAGTGCAGGTAGGGAGAGGTTCCTCGTGTGAGGGAAAGATATAGATATATATATATA
>NW_017306748.1:1027969-1050721 GCF_000935625.1 Nanorana parkeri
ATATATATCTATCTATCTATCTATTAGGTTTAGCACTAGGGACAGATTCCTGATGAGAAGGGATTGTTTAGGCACCCTGCCGGACACCCTTGGATCGGGGGAAAGTACACTTATAGGTTTTCCAACATATTGGTCTGGCTAATTTCTGTGCACTCCGCTGCTCGGATAGCATCCCTTTGGGAAGATCACTTCTAAGAAGCCTCATGGGTATATAATTAAGGAAGCATGCTTCGAGCATTTTTTTGTAAACCCTTTATTCTTGAATTGCTTTGTGACCGATATGCAAAAGTGCCTTTTTGGTGCAAGGTTAAACTTTAGAGATTAACACATTGTTGTAACTGCTGATTTCTCCTTATGTAAAAGAACAATTTAAAGGATAACAATTTCTCTCCAACAACTAGCAGTTTTTCTGTTAGTGCTTTGTCAACCAAGTTTCTGGAGAACTGGTTAGGCCTCCTATGAACAAATATGTTATATGCTTCAATGACTAATGGGTACAGAGCAGAAAATTAATATAGACTTTTATTGGTTCTCAGAATATTAGACATAAAGGCTTTCTATGCATCTGTTTCAGGCACTATGGCTGCATAGCTGATGAGGTTTGCCTGGGTTGTAATAGTAATGGTTATTGTAATTATTTGGTGTTATTCTTCCCATCTTAATATTTTTATCATTGGTATCCAGTTATGTGTCAACAGTCTTCTCCTTAAGTGTCATTACAAAAGGACTTAAATATAGCAGGAAACCTTTTGTCATTAACAAACAGCAGTCGGTCTCAATTTCACAGTTTCACACCTCCTGCCGCGGGTGTCTCCAGTATCATTTACAGTGTGTTGATGTTTGTTTCCTTACTTCCCTGACCCCCAGTAACCCTACTCTTCTTGTTCATAACCCTTAATTAGACCTTGTCCCTGTCTCCGTTTTAGTTAGCAAGATGTCAGGAATTTCAAAGTCTTACAATGTAGCCATCCAGCACATATGCTTTGTCTGTGGCAATAGCTGAACAGGAAATCTGGGCTTAATTTTTTTTTTCTTCTATGGCTCTGCATCAGGGAGCCTTTCCAAATGATTTGGCAATAGGGATGACCCATGAGAGCTAGGAACAATTAGCTCTGCCATCTAGGGTAAAGCTATGAAGACTAGAATATTCTGGAGCCAGCTTTATACAAGAGAATCCATGTGGCTCATCCTTTTCAACAACATAAATGTATTTTTAGAGCACAACTCCAGGGAAACATCTAAATGTACAGAGGAAATAAAAATAAGGGAGTTGTTTTGTCTTGGCCTTGTCTTGACTGGTGGACCACTGGACCTAGTGTTCAGTGAAAAAATGGCTTGGTCTACCCTTCTACCCTTCTTACAGCAGCTCTCTGTCTCTTGTCAGTCAATATAGTGTATAAAAGGATGAAGCCACTACAGGTTTTTATCAAGTCCAGTAGAAGTTTTACAGGTCAGAGGATATAGCCTACAGATTTCTGGGCCACTCAACCCTTTATCAGTGCTTCTATGCAGCTGATTCTTCTTGTGCTAGGATACTTTTATTTAAAGATTGGGAAATAACAGTTGCGGGACATGAAATTCTTTAGACAGAAAAATGTGTTCACTGCCTGACCATTGCACCTACATGCGCTCATTGCACATCCCAAAACGATCCCATGAAGTTGGCCCCATTCTTCAGGGAAGGCTTTCCACAAAATTTTCAAATGTGGGAATTTGTGCCCATTCCAAAACAAAAGGCAATATGAAAGGTCATGTACTGATGTTGGACGAGAAGACCTAGCTTGCAATTGGAATTCCAGCTTATACCAAAAGTCCCTAGGGTTGAGGCCAGGGCTCTTCTTTTTTTGTTGGCGATTTAATTTGTGCGCAGGGACACAGTTATATTCCAGATGGGCCCCAAACGTTTGCCATAGGCTTGGAAGCCTAAAAAGTCTTTGTTTACCGCTACCGTTGTAGCAGTAACTGTCCCCTTCATTGTAAAGATCTGAGCTCAAACATTTGGAGGGATGGCTGTAATACTTTTCGCCATTATAATGTATGCACCAAATAGTAATTATTTAGGTGTACTAGCTGCCATCTATTGGGGTTTGTCTACTCCAAAGATAGGAAAACTCCGGGCCTCCAGCTGTGGTGACACTACATATCCCATCATGCATCTGCCTCGGGAGTCGTGGCTGTCAGTCTTGCAATGCCTAATGGGATTTGTAGTTGTACCACAGCTGGAGGGCTTGAGTTTGCCTATCCCTGATCTAGACTAACCTGACATTAGCCCATGTGGTGGCAAAGGTTACATTCGTTTAATGTGCTGTTATCAAGGCAGGTAAATAGGAAAGGTTTTGGATTATCCTTTCTCATATTTAATGAATCTATAGCTATTTGCTGTCCAAGATTTTGTAATTAGAAGGCTCTTTGTATAGCTGTCCGATGAATTGATCATGACATTAATGAGTGTCACCCTTCCTTTTCTAGGCTTGAAGACCATTGTTGGTGCCCTTATTCAGTCAGTGAAAAAGTTGGCAGATGTCATGATTTTGACTGTCTTCTGTCTCGCTGTCTTTGCACTGATCGGCCTACAGTTGTTCATGGGAAATCTGAGGCAAAAGTGTGTGCGCTGGCCACCTCCGGAAGAGGCTTATGATTATTACAGAAATGTTACATTAACTTCTATGGCTCTTGAAAGCAACAGCACCTTGTATGATGACCCTGACGTGTACTCCAATATCTCCATAGACTGGTTTCCCTACCTCAATGATGAATGTAAGGCTAGATATAGCAGCATACTATAGATCAGTACAAGTTTATTGAACATGCTCTCTGCATTGTTTATTATGATGTGATAACCTATTGTCTTTGTCTTTTTTTTTCTTTTTTGCAAATAGCTAATTTTTACTTCCAAGAGGGAGCACTTGATGCTCTTCTGTGTGGAAACAGTAGTGACAGTGGGTGAGTAATGTGTTATTTGCATGTGATGGTGTTACTGCAAGTCTAGAAAACTACAGGACAATTAAATAGCCAAAATGTTTTTCAAAATTAGGGCATAATTAAAAACTGTTCCAGTTTTAAAAAAATTTTTCGCTATCCATGTCCCATTGGGAAAGTTGCCACTTCCCTTCCTGTCGACAGAGAGATATCCCCACTCACACAACTACCAAAAATACACAAATCCTTTCCATCTCTATTAAATACAAAAGTTAAAGTTTAGCTTTAACCCCTAGATACGGATGCAAACCCTTTGCTGCTGTTCCAAATATTAATAGCCATCCTAATGTCATGCAAAGTCCCTTTGAATATATGTAATGATAATGTTTATAGTAAGTGGATGCCAAGGTTTCTAGCGACAAGCCCTTATTACCGGAAGAACTGAAAACAGTTGGTTAATGTAATTAGCGTGGACATGTCGCTCTCTTTTTAAAATTACCTGACTCTAAACTGGTCTTGGGCCCCTTTTCAGAAGGGCAGTCAGATCAGGTCCACCTATCAGTTTTTCAGGCAGGTCTGATCAGATCCCCCAATGTTAGTCTATATGCATCCGATTACCCCTGATGTCCAGGTCCAAAAAAGAAGCAACGGAGTTCTGTTTTGGCAGAACTGTTTGTGACTGATTGGAGGCAATCGGATGTAAACATGCACATGTCCACTTACATCTGACTCCCCATAGAACTAACATGGTTCCGGTAAGTTCAGTTTTTTCCCACATTGCCCAATAGAATTAAAAACTGGACAGACACGGATGTCACAATGGTCATCCCTTTCTATGTCGTGGTCACCAGTGTCACTGGAAGTGAAAGTTGATGAGAGATTTGAGATTTGGAGTTGTTACCAGACCAGGAATAGAGGGGAAATCCTCCAATGGGGACACTTGTTAACACGACAGCTGTCTAAGTGATTTTATCCTGAATTATGTAGTGGCTCATTATTCCACCATGCATATTGCTAGTGCATTGGTCTTGCATTTGCTGTGGTGAAACATATTTATCTATGACTTATTTATCAGAAGGGCATAGAAAATTGGGTGGAGAGAGCTGAACTACACAACGTACACTTTCTAGTTGTTTTTCCAGGATATTATTTTTGGAGAAGACCTGTAAGACAGAGTTGGCAGATGGACAATAAGCCAGAATATTTGACTGTTGTGCCTTTTATCAACAGGAAATGCCCAGAAAGCTTTATGTGTATGAAAACCGGAAGGAATCCCAATTATGGTTATACCAGCTATGACTCCTTCAGCTGGGCTTTCTTGGCGCTGTTTAGGTTGATGACCCAAGACTACTGGGAAAACCTCTTCCAGCTGGTATGCTCTCTCACTCCTTTGCAAGATGCACATTAGCACATTTTATGGCATTCTATGTAGAATAAATTATTTCTGTCCAAAAAAAAAAAAAGCTTTGTCACGCTTTGAAAGAATTGGAATATGTGAATTAAATTGTTATACAAAACATAAATGAGTAAAAGAATGTGGCGGACAAATTTCACAGCGTGGTAGTAAAGTCACCAGTAATATACTGTATCTAAAGTAGACTTGGCTATCTAAAACTTGAAAGTCTGCAAAACAGAAGCTACACATCGGTTTATGAGAAATATATTTTAATTCCGTACCACTGTTTAAGTCTCAGTAAAAAAAAAAAAAGTAAAATTAGGGTTGTGTGCCAGGATGAAGATGAGATTTACTCAGCAAGTAGGCTATAGCCTCTGATAAAGTGTAATTGGCAGCTGCTGGGAAGAAAATGATTGTTTAGATGTCTTCATAGGCCCAAGCTTTTAGGCTTGGCTAGATCTAGTGTTAGTTATAGGTTTGGCTTAATGGGCTTTGGCTTGGTGGAAATTATTTTAGGGGGCATAAAAATTGAATGTGTAAGCCAAACCTAAAAGCTTGGGCCTATGAAGACATCTAAACAATCATTTTCTTCCCAGCAGCTGCCAATTACACTTTATCAGAGGCTATAGCCTACTTGCTGAGCAAATCTCATCTTCATCCTGGCACACAACCCTAATTTTACTTTTTTTTTTTTTACTGAGACTTAAACAGTGGTACGGAATTAAAATATATTTCTCATAAACCGATGTGTAGCTTCTGTTTTGCAGACTTTCAAGTTTTAGATAGCCAAGTCTACTTTAGATACAGTATATTACTGGTGACTTTACTACCACGCTGTGAAATTTGTCCGCCACATTCTTTTACTCATTTATGTTTTGTATAACAATTTAATTCACATATTCCAATTCTTTCAAAGCGTGACAAAGCTTTTTTTTTTTTTGGATATCATGAGAAATAAGGGAGGTATTCGGTAGTGCAAAGCATGGAACAGGTCTGGGTTTTAGGCAGCAACAGACCCTGCTATTTAAAGGAAACTTGTCAGTGTTACCTCTTTAAGCCATAACTGATGTCCAGTACCATGAGCTTTAGTTTTCCAACTCCCAGGATGGTACTAGGTTTAGAACAGTGCACACTTGACTAGACTATGGTATGTGCATATTCTTATCATAGACTAAAAAAGCTTTAAAGCAAGCCCTTACCTCCTGTAGCTGCACTGTGGAGCAATTCATCCTCAAAAATCCCAGCAGAAACATTTTAAGTCATTCAGTTTTTTTTTTCCTCACAATAGCTCAGCCCCCTCTTCTTTCCTCTAGTGCACTTGCTCAATGTTTATTTTAGAGATCGGAAGATGGGTAGGCTGCTAAGTCACTACTGGGATAGGTAAGCAGGTGGAGCTGACCTGCTAAGAGAACAATGTGAAAGGCTTTAGTGCTTCTGTTTTGAAATTTGAGGATGAATTGCTCCACCGTGCCTGTAGCTTGGGATTGAAATTTGAGGATTGTGTTTATCTGATAAACATCATTAACATATAATGGGCAAGCCACCTTGGACCCCCTTACCGCTTACAGCCCCTCCTAACATTCCAAAGAAATAGAAGCTAGAAGAAATTGTAACCTTTGAAACACTAACCCAAGTAAAAACAATTTAAGCTGCAAGAAGCATTTTTTTTTCTGCTCATGCTATGTGAATGGGAACATGTAACAAATATAAAATAAGTATTATCCCAATTTTGCTGCGAAAGTGGAAATTCACTTTTAGGCTATTAATTGCCTGCGGAACGAGAACTAGTGACAGAAGATGACCGCTTCCATCAGCCATATGCAAACCACAATCTGACCGGTTTCCTTTATTAAAACTAAGTAATGTGCTAAATACTTGTTGTCCTGAAGGGAAGCAAACATAAAATATATAATTGTAATGGGCGAAAAATATCTTGTATATTACTTTCCACTTTTCTTTTCCAGACTCTCAGAGCAGCTGGTAAGACCTATATGGTTTTCTTTGTGCTGGTCATCTTCCTGGGTTCATTCTACTTGATAAACCTTATCCTGGCTGTAGTAGCCATGGCTTACGCTGAGCAGAATGAAGCCACCATTCAAGAAGCCATAGATAAGGAAAACGAATTCCAGGATATGTTGGAACAGCTGAAGAAACATCAGGAGGAGCAGGGTCGAAGGGTCAGTATCTGGAACAGCTGCTAGGTACCTCTGTGACATAAAGGTGAAGTTTAAGGTTCCAAGTGTTAGTACTTGATCACTGGCAAGCTTCTCCAGTTCTAAAGGTCTTGTTTTAACTGGTCCTAAATAACTTGCATTTTACAGGTTGTTTTTTTTTTTAAATGTTTGATTTAAAATATAGTATTAAATAAACCTATATAACAGATCCATGCACTTGCAGGGGAGCATTGGAAACTTTTAGCCTGGGGAGCCAAACACAACCAGCTTGTACTTTCATAATAGGGAGAGTTTCCTATGAGCTAAAGAATATGCAGCACTCAAAGTATGCCATAGCTTTGCAATGAGCCGGGGGCATTTCAAAAGGCAGGTGTTATTTGGCGCACCTTTTACATATATTTGCTATAAAATGGGTGTGCCAAATGATAAAGTACTTTTATGAGCTGAAGAAATATGCTAAATGAAAAGAGACCCCAAAGAAGTTGATGCTGAAACACATCCCTGTGCCAGGCGATGCAGACGATCCTGTCTGCAGGTCTGCATGATTAGCAGGTATTTATATTTCAAGCTGAACCTGTCTCTGCCTGTGTTGCATCTGAATTGGAGGGTTGCATTGGCTAAGGGGGCAAATACCCCCCTGCCCTCAGTTCTGTCCATCCCAGATCAATATTGCTCATTTAGATTTTTATGCTGTGTTGTGTTCATTTGTATTGTGCTAAGGCAGCCCATTTATTTGAAGCACCGCAAACTACGGTATGTGTTCTGAGGTCCGGGTGTGTTGTGTTAGTGTGTTGCATTGCAGGGATGTGCGATTTAGGTCCATGGCAGGTGAGGTACCTCCCCTGGCCTGCCCCCGCCCTTGTCTGACCTGCCTGAGGCCCTGTCACTGAGCTATGTATGGAGGAGGGAGGGAAGAGATGGAGGAATCTGCCTGTTCCTTACTTGCTCGTCACTGATGTGGCATCCAAATGGATGCTGTTGTGTGGTGTGCTTTTTTTTTTCTCGTTTTGATTGGACGGCTTGGGCTAATGGCATTTTGCCAATGGTCCAAACCATCCACAGAGCTCAAGCCCCTGACTCCAAGTCAGAAGCTGTTGTAGTTCTGGCCTCACTGTGTTAGGTTACACACAGCGGCAGGCAAGCCCGCTCCTGTGTGATCTAACATAGCTGTCAAAGCCAGATGAAGCTTTGTTCATGACATGTTACACAGCGGGGAGGCTTTCCCCACTGTGTAACCTGTTAGAAGCTGGTCTGAATGGCATATTGGCAGGCACGTCCCTGATGCATTGCGGTCTGTTGCGTTAAAACGTGAAACCACAACGCTTGCGTGTGAATGGTCCTTATTGTAAGAGGCTTTCTTTACAAGGTTTCTTTAACCAGTGTTGCATAATGTTTAAATGGTATAGTCAAACCATGTCTGTAAAATTTTCTCCATAGTGCGGTCACTTGTAAATGTTTGACCTGCCCCAGTGAAAGGAGAATATGAGGCAGGTGAAGTCATTAAACTTTGCAGAATGCTACAGTAGAATTTTAACAAGATTTGTTATGAGAAACAAAAGTAGCTTTGTGGGCGATCAGTGTGTATTACTGTTGTAATCTGGCTGTGTGGTTACAGCACATATTTTCTGTTTTGCATTTTGTTTTGTATGACTGTCAGACGATAGAAGAAAATGACTCGATAGAGTAGATAGTATACAGTATGGGTAAAATGTCTGAAAGGAAAACATCTGTAATGTTCAAAACAACCAATCAGGTTTTGACTTTATGACCTTTAGTAAAAGTACGGTAGCTTGGAACTTATTGTTAAAGGCTACGTTTTATTTTTTATCACCATGTTACCCCCATTTGTAGGGTGTAACATGAAACATGGTCACATCACAACCCCCTTCCGGTCCTCCCACTTACCTAAATTGCAGCGTGTTTTTTGTGTGTTTTTTTCTTCTTCCCCTTACATTGTTTTGCCCACACAGCCACCTCATCCATGTCACAGATTCTACATATGCTGGAAAGAACCTATTATTTTTAATATGTGTGTTCAAGTGTTTTATCTTGTTTCTTTTGTTTGTGGTATGAGTGTTTTTGACTATACAATGAATTAAAGTTGTGTGTGTATTATTTTTGCCCAGATACCTCCAGAATGAAGGGGTATGTGGTAAATATTAGATATAATTATATAAAATATATAATATTTAGTGATGAAGTTGGTACAGAGTAGGTAAGCGGCACATGTATTCACTTTGAAGGGTAATCAGTAGGGTTACAAGTGGCACATTGACATGGCACCATTTCTGATGGAGTTAAAGCAGAGAACTTGTTTTGCAAATGGCTATATGAATCCTTCATTGTATGCAGTCATTTTATTGTATATGATTTAGACATGTTTTCAGATGTGAAATTCAGGTTTGTAGTTTGTGACTATAGGACTTAACATGCTGCTTTATCAGAAATGCCATGAAGTAGAAGCTGCGGGCGTATACAGCCTTGTGCTCGGCAGCTGTACTAGGAACTGGAGTGTTTTGTCAGTTTAATGTTCTGTAGTGACAGCACCATTGGTGGTATACAAAGTGTTAGTCCGGCTAGCAGTAGTAATGTACAGTGCTCCTGTGACCTTTCATATAACTGTAATCTGATGAGCCGATCCTTCTCGTACTTACGCTTGCTCAACTTGGTAAAAGAGCCAACACAGCACTGAACAAGAATCATCAGAAGTATGATACTAAGCCACGAAGAGACATCAAGGAGCATATGTGAAGCCTAAGGAAATCCTTCGGATTGCCAGCTCTTCAGGTAGGAATCCGAACCGTGCATTAAATGCATGTTAACAAGCCTTGGAGTCTATTGCGTCTTCAGCAGTTTTTCCCATTAAATCCTTTTGCCTGTGTTTTCCAAGTATCACAGTTCTCCTCATAATCCATCAAGGGTCTAAATATAGAGCCGAGACCTCAAAAATATTTTGCACAGGCTGTGATTGACTGATTTGTGCAAGAATGACCTAAGGCCACAATTCTGCCATTATCTACCACTGTCCTCTATATGGTAGTCTCATCCATAGCAAAGTGCTTAACTTCTACTTTAGAAGTCCGTTAGCAAGAACTGAAGATTTCTTGACCCAGTTCCTGCTACTAGTGTTGGGAGGGATCACCACATTGAAGGGTGCTCAGATGAAGTAACCATGATGAGAAAAATATAAGGGTTAATATAGTTGTATTTCTGACCATGTCTCATGTTACACCAATATTTTTATTTATTATTATTATTATTATTATTATTATTATTCAGGATTTATATAGTGCCAACAGTTTGCGCAGCACTTTACAATATAAGGAAGGCATTACAATTGCAATACAGTTCAATACACCCTGAGGGCTTACGATCTAAAAGGGAGGGGGCAAGTGATACATGCGGAGGTAGCTGTGTGGGGAAGAATTGTTTGAGAAAGCGATGGTTGAGTGATTAGGTTGAGGTGGGATAGGCTTCCCTGAAGAGATGAGTCCTAAGCGATCGCCTAAAGGCAGTCAGAGTGGGAGATAGAAGGACAGATTGGGGTAAAGTATTCCAAAGGATGGGAGAGACTCTAGTGAAGTCCTGGAGGCGAGCATGGGAGGAGTTGACGATATTTAGGGTTTAACATAAAACATTGTCAGATCGCACCTCACCCACTTACCCAAATTACAGGGCTCTTCTCCCTAAAGGCTTACATACATTTGAATTCAGGGAAGCTGAGCGTGGCTCCGCCCCCGCCCTGTCGCGTCATCCGTTCACAGATCTTTGACAGAGAAACTACCACCGTGCCAGAGGGACTTGCAGTTCTCAATGTAATACAAGTGTGTTGATGTCACCGCACTTGTACTTCATTCATTCAGGACATTCAGTAATATAGAATGGAATGGAACCTGAAGTACAGGTCCATGTCCGTACCCATACCCTGGTTTGTACATGGATGGGACGAAGAATCTGCAGGAGACAAATCATTATACACTAAATCCACTAATCTTTTGGTTGCAATGCTTTACTGGCTCCATTGCAACATAAAAAATAAATGCATATTTGTTTCTTTTCTGGAGATGTGCGCATTGATTATTTCTTTTGAAGAGGTGGTATTTCCCTTTAAGAGGAGCGCGGATTTCACTTGTACTTCACACACGGCATACTTTTCCAGCCAGTCACTCAAAAAGGAATGCACTATGTTTTCCTTGGGTTATGCAGTCCCACGGGTGCCCTTTTCCATCTTTTCTCACTGACTTGCAAGTTCCTTTTGCTGTTCTAAAATAGTGGTCACACCATTCCCATCTGCTTGATTCTACACGTAGACTGTGTCTCTGCACCATCCTGCTTTGTCTACGGCTGCTGTTCTTCTTATAATTCTAAATATAATTTTATCACCTGAAGCAGCTACATATAAAGCAGCCAGCCAATGACTCAACGACTGTTCATGTTCAGACCCTTGGCCAACATGCTAAGCAGTGAAAATGTTGGTTTGATACAACAATGACTTATTTTGTCATTACCAAGTTTTTTTTATTTCCAGAAGTCCAACACCATCTGAAAGCCAAACTACTCAAAACATTCACGGGACCAGTTACTTAACATCACGTTGGTAATGCACAAAATACCAACATGATGCACAAAATAAGTTGCAAGTATGTTAAATCCAACTATAGAAGTATATGGTCCCTCACCAATGTTTCCAAACTAAAGTCCCTTTTTGGTTGGTGGAGCGCTATAACCTTGTTCAGTATTGTAGTAAAATCTCTACCCCTTTGGGGAGATTACAATTTACTTCCTGTCCTGATAATCACATATGGGGACGTAGACAGCAGAAAAATTAAATTGACAAACCTTCTAACCCCTCCCAATGCTACTAAAACAAAAAGCGATAACTGCTCTCTCTAAACCAGTGGCATAGATTATTTTCTTCCTGTCCATGTGACCACAGAAGTAAGTTGGCATACATCCCCTCAATAGGGTCATAGCAGAAAAAACTGCCTGAGCTGTTAAAGTTGATCTTTACCCCTGTTCACTACAAAATCACATCAGATAGCGTTTTTCCACTTCCTGGTCCATTTTGGCACAAATGATGTAATGTGCCCAAGCATTGCCTCCTGGGAAGGTTACATCAGAAGACCATTGCTGGAAAATCTCATCTGTAATCTCATTAGATCTCGGGGAGATGCATTTTCCTCCTGAGATGATGTGCATGGCCACATGTCCTAGTCACATGTGCCATAGTTCCAGGAAGTGAAAGAGCTAGTACTCTGCCCTTAGTAAACATGGCCACTGTCAAAAGACTGGGGAAGAAAGTAAAAATAAGGCGTGCAAAGAATACAAAGTCGGCAATTATCTAGAAGTATGTGTCTGTAGATTGTCATTACTAAACATTTCTAAAGGTGCCTTTGTTATTTTAAAGATATGGGTAAAGGTCCGCTTTAATCATTCCCTACTCCATCCAAAATAAGAGTAGTTTGACATCTAATGTCTAATTAGTTCCATTAAAAAAAACATTTGCTGGTATAGACTTATACAACGGCTACTGTGACTGACTTGATGTTTTGGCCACATCTGTTCAAAAGGGTCTCAGGGTGCCTGCAGACAATCGAATTGCTGCTTCATAATCTACACAAACATCACTATTGTTCCTAGAGTCTTTGCAGTAACCAGCAGCTGTTGGTCAGAAGGAAGCCAACACCTCACATAATTTAGAAAGCCTCATGCACATTTATTTCTACAACAAACCTTAAACAAGTCAAGTGGTGATAGATCAGCTGGTGGCCTCAAAATTCAATAAATGACCAGGCCCAACCACAACATTCTCAGCAACTTGGCTGACAGTCCCTTGTGGCCAACACACAGTTCACTCCTTTCTTTGTTGTAGTCCCTGTGCATTAATAAGCATTTCTGAGCATCTAGTGAATGCATACAAAAGGCTCAATTCACAAAATCATAATGCATTAAGTACGATGAACCCCGTCTGTTATTTTCTGGTTTATCAATCACAGGGTTTTTTTCGATTCAGTAATAGTTTTATTGCATGAATCTGCTAAATATATGATGTGTGGTCTAGTATTGATTTTTATGGTATTTTGTATGCCAATGACCAAAGACTGTGTATGCAGAAATAGTTGACAAGTAGGATAGAACACTGGAAATCTTTATTTACATCAAAGGCTTTCAGCCATCAAGTGTTTCTTTTGTATAGAAAAATAAAGGATTCCACAGCAACGCAATATTTAATTTTCCGAATTGAACATTTTGATGCAAAAACTGCCACGAGATAGAAAAGCAAATTAATAGGAAATAACTTGTGCGGCTTTGCGAATCGACCTCATTGACTGATCGCTGTAAGTGATACTTGAATCGCTTTTCTTGCTATTATCGGGCAAATTTTTTCAACATATAGCCCTCCCAAGTATCATTTTACTGTATTGTCTGTGATTTTAAAAAGGAGATGAATGAAAGGCGCAGAGATTCCTGAAAACAGCCTGCCTTCCAAGCTGTGTTTATCAAGATAAAGCTTTGTGGTCTCATTGAAGCACATGGTGTGTTTTATCCATTGGTGTGTTGCTAACCGGGATTTATAAAGTACAATAGCTGTGACTTATGGATGCATTGCTTACTGAATGATTTATGGAAGTGCCCGAGTTATTTATGTCCAAACTCTGGGCCTCTAATTTAGAGCTGTACGGGGGTCAGTGTCTTAAATTCACTGAAGCTAAGAATCTCTCATTTTCTGATTTATAGAGGACAGTGCTTGTCATGTAATAATGCACAAGTTTAGAATCTCTGATTTATTGACACACTATTTGATTTATTGAGATGCTGTTCTTCAGTTTTAGTGATCCATGGAGTATAAAAACTCAAGACAGTTTACTGTACCATTCAATCAAGTGTTTGCATTTATTTTCCAACAAACATAGAACCTGGATTATTACCACGGGCAACATCATTGTTTCCTTTTCTCCAGCTTCCATACATTAAGTCCATTATAACAGATTGTATTAGAACTTTGGTTTGAGACAGGAGAGCCCTGATTTGTAGAGACCCAGTAGTGTTAAAAGAGAAAATGATCAGCCTGATGTTGTTAATCTTGTCTGAATCCTGTGTGAACAAGGGGTCAGCCATATTTGCTTGTTACATAGGCAGGCTGTGCTCACTGCTTAGCAGGAGGTAGTTCTGTCTTCCTTTTACAATTTTTAGGTTGTCGCTGGAACAAGAATAGGGCGAAAATAGGCAGACAGTGCTTACTGCTTAGCAGAAGATGGTTCTGTTTCGGTTTTACAAGTTAGGGCTGTTACCGACATAGGAATAGGGGAGAAATCTTCCAATGGGGACAGTTCTTGCTATGACAACTGTCTAAGAGGTCATTACTCATTTTAGAGATTTCCTCTAACTTCCTGATGTGCCTAAAGGACAAGAAGTGAAGGGAGATCTCTAGAATGGGACAGAAACCACAGGAACAAACCTGACAAGGGTATTTAACCCTTGCCTACTCTGTCCAAAACAATAATATATATATATAGTGTTTTACTTGTATGTATGTGTTTTACTTTTTGAATTGAGAGTCACATTAAATTAGGTTCTTAAAAAAACATGATTCCATGTAATATGATGCACTTTGAGGTGGTTTAGGCATGTAGATTCTTCTGGAGATGTTCCACCCTGTCCAATTTGGAAGACATTTCAGAGCAGACAAAGAACCTGCTCTGTGGGAAGATATATTCCAGCTGTTCTGACAAAAACTTGTAATTCTTCAGGAATAACGCAGAGCTGAAGTGTTTACATTGGATTTTAAAAGTGAATAGAACTTCTTCTTTTTTTTAAAACAATGCCACACAAGACTGGTACATGAGTTTTGGGTGTACACTGGATCTTACAAATACCTCCCATAAACTCTAATTGTGAGTGGTCCATGTCTTTGCCCAGAGGTGTTACTCTTGATTCTCCTAGTATTTGTTTATTTTACATTATTGGGAATCCATCAATGGAGAGCCTGATGCAGCCAACTGACTATCTGTAGCGGGGCAGAACTAGAGGGTTTTCCCTAAATTGGAGTCCCTAAGAGATGTACAAAGTCAGTGTGCGAGTCAGCTGGCCAACAACCATAAAGAACCCAAATGGCTGTTCATGGTGGCGTTGACTTGAACTTGAAGTAATTAAGTTGAATAATATTGATTTATTGCAGTGGGTGAGAACTCTTACAGTTCTTGGGATTTGCTGATGGCTGGTCGGGTTTGCTTATATTTTACAGAAATCCAGTGTATCCTCTGTAGGACTGGTCAATGGAGAAAAGAAAAAAATTCCCTCGGAGCCAGACCCTGCAGAAGCTGACGCAGAAAAGTTTGACTGCAATGGGAGAGTTATACCGCAAGTGGTAATAGAAAGAATGCCTTCTCTGGATGATGATGTGAGTACTATTCCCTGATCCCACCACCATAACTCCTCTCTATGCTTAGAGGCATAGATAATTCCTAGCTCTGACAGTGTTTATTAGCAAACCACAGAATGCCAGTCATATGTAGCAATCCATTGTATCTTAAGATCATGATTAGCTATATTACATTCTGTAACTGGCAGAATCTAAGCATTCCTTAGATTTGTGATTCCGTTATAGTTATGGTTTATGCTCCTGTTCGCCGTTTTGTTTGACCTGCTTGGTTATAACTGTGCTAGAAACTAAAATTATCTTATAGACCGCCCTGTGTAAACATAATGGCTTTAGGGAAAGGGTTGTTTTTTTCATCTGAAGGTGGTGGCACAATGCTGTCTGCTCAGTAGACAGCCTCGTAAGCTGCTCCTTGTGAAACTTTAAGGAATAGGATAAGGGGTGCGTAATGTCTATGGATACTTTTAAAGTGAACATTTCATTTACCCTAGTAGGGTAAAGCTACAGGCAGGGCTGGATTTACTCTCTGCTGCTCCAAGGTCAGGTTCCTCAATGTGCCCCCCCTACCCGCCAAACCCCGCCCATGGAGAATGGCAGACCTGCAGGCTGCATACAAGTGATCTCAGCAACATTGCCAAGATCATTTGTACAAAACAGGCCGTGGCTTCCCCACTGTACATTTAGCTCCACTTCTCCCAAAGCAGAGCTAAATGTAGAAAACAACTACCGGCCCGGAACTTCATGTCCCAGGTATCGGGAGATGGGAATTCCACACCCCTGCTGCCCGAAGGCCGGGTCTTGGTTGGCCTCGTGGGAAATCCAGCCCTAGCTACAGGTTTACTATAATGCCACATACTACAGCAGCTTATAGTCATCTTCCCCTTTTACCACCCCCAACACTCCCCCAGTTGGCTCCTTTTTTTGCCTCCTGGAAGTTCTTCTTGGGTATAAGGGAGTATGTGACAAACTCTGCTTTCTTCCAGCAGTCATGTTTGCAATGTGCCGTCTCGAAACTGATTGGGTCAAGAGGAGGAAGTGACGGTCAGGGTTTTGAATGGGCTTGGGTGAACTCGGGCAAATGGAGTTTGCACAAAGCCCAGTCTCATCACTAGTATTTGGCAAATGGCCACTCCTACACCAAGCAATATCATGTGAGGTGGGGGTCCTCAACCCTGTGTTAGCCCTGACTAGGATCAACTTAGAGCTTACAAGGGCCCCTTCTCTTTGGTCCAGACAGCAAATGTAGCTGCAGGAGAATGAGGGTAAGGCAGGTATATGCCGCTGTTGAAATTGTCATTAAAGTACAGAATACATCTACAAATGTCTAGAAGTTGTTAGTCAGTACAACCATGTATCCTCACTTGGTGATCCCTGACTGCCATGACACCTTTTTGTCTGCTTTATTTGCAGGCAAGCTCCGTAAACACGGATCTTGAGAAGAACTCCGAAATGTATCTGAAAGAGCCGACTATGCAGAAGAAAGCAGGGAGTTCAGTTAGTGTTATTTCTGAAGCCATGATAGAAGGTCTGTGCAATGGGAAGGTATCTAATATATCAATAAATTGTCCATGAACTGGTGGCATTATCTTAATTTAAATTAATATATACAGTGTAATTGCTGGTAAAACTTCCTTATAGTACATGCAAGAACCGATTGTGAAGGAAAATGTGCTCACTAGGACTTAACCTAAAGTTTAATTTTCATTTAGTAGGAT
Organism: Nanorana parkeri; assembly: GCF_000935625.1. Taxonomy (NCBI): domain Eukaryota; kingdom Metazoa; phylum Chordata; class Amphibia; order Anura; family Dicroglossidae; genus Nanorana; species Nanorana parkeri. The sequence goes on from NW_017306748.1 coordinate 1,044,554, forward strand.
AAGTAACTTTAAAATATTATATTTCAGTATATCTAAAGCCAAAACATATTTCTAGTTTTGAATGCAGTGTGGAAGAGAGCCCCTGTTTTTATTAGTGTCCTGGCTGGGAATAATCACCCTGCCCATTTGTTCTGGTAACTAGACATGTGCGATTCGGTTCGTTCCGAAATTCGTTTTGAACGAATTTTCGGAAATTCGGAGATTCGGATGCAATAACCATTGCTACCGGCACAGAAGTATTGAGAAATCAGACGTTTTACACTTGTCACCAGAACAGGAATACAACGAAAATGGTCCCGTGGTCTACGGCAACAACTGTTTTTATACTATATATTCTCTATAATCTAAAACCAAATGTAAAAAATCCCACAGGAATGGCGGGGACACAGAAGATGTGCAGACCTAGGAAATCAGCACAAAGATCTTACCAGTAGAATCTCAGAGAGATATAAGAAACCATTCAGCATCTACCAACCCTGAAATATCAATATTTGGTGTACAGACCCTTTTTAATATCGTGACTTGCTGGCTTTTTATTGATGGGACACATGTCTACAATTTGAAGCTATCTTATCTTGTGATGTCTAATGTCTGTGGGTTCCTTATACATATATCCTTTTATAGGAACAGCCTTCTGTAAACAGACCAGTTCTATATACTAGGCTAAGGTATTTGTTTAATGTGGAGCAATGTTTATCTCATTGCAGAACTAGAGGAAGCGCAGCAGAAGTGCCCCCCATGGTGGTACAAGTTTGCCCATAGATTCTTGATTTGGGACTGCTGCAAGTTATGGGTGAGGTTTAAAGAGTTTATGAAGTTTGTGGTCATGGATCCGTTTGTAGACCTTGGCATCACTATATGCATTGTGCTCAATACCCTCTTCATGGCTATGGAGCACTATCCAATGACTGAGCAATTCGAGAATGTGCTGGCTGTTGGCAATCTGGTAAGTAGATATCTATGTTATGGTTTATATTTGTTTCAAGGAAACTAGTGATCGTTCACCCCCCCAAAAAAAAGGAAAGTGCAGTCCAATGTTTGGCCATCTACCCATTCCGCATTGAACATTTTATGTGTCAGCCTGATGTTTCTTAAAAAGAACACACATTCTATAAGTTCATTGTTTTCCATAGTTTCCGATAGTTGAGTTTGATATAGTATGTGGTGAGACTTGGAATTGATGTGCCTGACCATTTAGTAGGGAACATGCCTGCTAGATGCCAGCAATATTCAGAGCATGTATAACCCATGATCTGCAAAACTTTTCTTGCTTGAAATTAATTGACGAATGGAATAAATAGTTTATCACAAGCAAGATACTTGGGTACTTGCAGCAGTTGCCAATTATTTTCTTTGTACATCAAGTCATGGCTGAACTGACAGCATTGTTCTGTTGTACGCAAGAGACCTCTAGTGGCCAGATAATATATGGCAGATCTGTTTAAAAATATTGTGCTTAGTGTTAATGTGCCTTTATAGATTTCTTTTACTTTGGATTTTTCTTTTTCCTCTATACGAGGAAGGATTATAAGCATACTTCAGTTATTCTTTCCCTGACCTTTTATAAGGGATTTTTTAACTCTCCAACTATTATTCCCCCCCTGGACTCTTCCCAACCCACACCCCACCAACATAATGTGTCTCACTTCATTTCCTCCTACACCACTAAATTCCCACTCTTCCTGAGACCAGGGAAATGCAGAGGTTATGTCAATGAACCATCCTCTACAAATATTCGTTGTGGCTGTATGTGTTAGCAACTGTTTAGCAGAAGATGTTTATAGCAATATCATTTTGAAGGTTTTCCTACCCAGACTACTATAGCCAATATATTTTATCACTGTGGTGTACAATGTATCCTCTTGTTTATACGGATGTGATGGTCTAATAAACACCTATATGGAAAACAAAAAAAATGTGCCTTATGGACACCGTTTATTTGTAAATGTATTGGTCCAACAGAAAACAGTCAGTTGATTTTAGTTTTAGCTAGCAGTGGCTTTCTTTTTTTCTGTTCCATGTTGTACCACTATACCAATTGGTAAATGCAGCTGTAAGCAATGTGCATGTTTGGCATTACAGTGGAGTGATATATAGAATTCTATATTGACACTAGTCATTATAATTGAAATTACAATATTTTTGTGCACTGTGTTTACTGACCTTTTTTTTTCTTGTTTTGAAAACAGGTTTTTACTGGTATATTTGCAGCTGAAATGTTCTTCAAGATTATTGCTCTGGACCCATATGAGTACTTTCAGGTGGGATGGAATATATTTGACAGCATTATAGTCACGCTGAGTCTAGTGGAGCTGGGTCTGGCCAATGTCGAAGGCCTGTCAGTCCTGCGGTCATTCCGTCTGGTAGGTGTTGGGCTACAATTAGGTACATTGCTGGAGATACACAACCCTGTTCTGACCTTTTTAATAACCAGTAGGCTGAAATAAATATGATTGCTTGGGAAGTTCTCCACCAACAGAAGTATTTACTAATACGAAGGTATAGTGAAAAAATACAGATCTGATGGTGTTGTGTTGTCAGTGCTGTGCCAATTCACCGCCAGTCTGTAGGGCTCATGTTCGAGTTGCCCCAAGTATAAAGGAATGTTTTAAAAAAATATTTTATTACTTTATCTGAGGCCTTGTCATCAAAACCTGTATTGCGAAATATTAAACTAGAAGGTGCTGTTGGAGATAACATGTGGTCTGAGTTGTACCTTCAATCTAGAGTACAGAAAGAGGAAATAACACTGCAAAGTTCTACAGAGAGTCTCCAGGCTCTTCTAAGTAGCCCCCAACATCCTCTTTAGCGTCTTCAGTTTAGCTGCTAGTTTCACTCGCAAATATTCACCTGAATCAGGACTGACAAAAAGAAATGCAAAAACAGAAATGGTAAAAGATGAGTTTTGGTGCTAACTTCTTTTACCATGCTGCCCCCAGCACAGGCACAAGAGTGGCAAATACAGCCCTTTCTGCTTCATAAGATGTTGTTAATGCATTCTGCCTAAATTGAGGCACACATCAAAATGCAGTATCTGTTTACAAAGAATCCTTAGGTAAAAAAATGATTGGACTTTACTGGATATATTCTGAGACGAGCGCTTACAAGGTCCTAAAAAGCAAAAGACTCACTGCTCCAATTCCATTAGACTGCAGATCATTACAGGCATCGGGTGCAGGCTGCCGTGTGCTCCCACTCATTAAACAATCTCTCTCTCCAATGAGCCGCACAAAACCGAGGTCCATAAAAATTCAACTTTATTGTTTTAAATTCCATGCAAAGTTCAAAATACAAGGTAGTGTATATACCACCATAGTATCTCTCCCACTCCACCTCCTCTCACATGTTTCACCACCTGAGCTTAATCATAGGGGCTTACAAGGGTTACGTAGTAGGGTCAGAGTTATTGTACTCGAATTCAAGATTTACAGATTTAACCATGATTCACCGGAGATGCAAAAGAAATCTGGAACTATCTCCTAATACATTCTGGAAGGTTTGTGATGGAGGTATTGCTCTGTGTAACCACACAGAGGGTCAAAGTTATATGGGGGGTGAGGGGGGGTGGGGGGGTGGTAAGAAGTATTGGGAAAGTAAAATGTACTCTTCCCAATGCTTAAATCCAACATGTGCCACTGCACCTGTCACATGCCGACTCTATAGATTAAAAGCTGAGCAATCATGAGCCGCTGATCACTCGGCCCATGGCCTTCTCCCTGCAGAGAGCAATGACTGTCAGCGAGTCATTACAAGCCATTACATTCCTTATTAGCTGGAAAGCCGACTCCATGCTTCCTCATCACATGGTGATGAGGGAGCATGGACACTGCTTCCCGGCTAAACTGGAAGCTGGGCTTCGAGTCAACTCTGTGTAACCACACAGAGGGTCAAAGTTATATGGGGGGTGAGGGGGGGTGGGGGGGTGGTAAGAAGTATTGGGAAAGTAAAATGTACTCTTCCCAATGCTTAAATCCAACATGTGCCACTGCACCTGTCACATGCCGACTCTATAGATTAAAAGCTGAGCAATCATGAGCCGCTGATCACTCGGCCCATGGCCTTCTCCCTGCAGAGAGCAATGACTGTCAGCGAGTCATTACAAGCCATTACATTCCTTATTAGCTGGAAAGCCGACTCCATGCTTCCTCATCACATGGTGATGAGGGAGCATGGACACTGCTTCCCGGCTAAACTGGAAGCTGGGCTTCGAGTCATTTAAAAGGTGCTCGGCTTCCTTAATGGGACTTCCGGTATCAGTATTCCGTATCGGCAGGTTACCAAAAGAAAAGTATCAGAACTCGTACTTGAGATCTGCCTCTAAATTGTCTGGTTCTCTTGTCTCTAAATTGTTTCATGCTTCCCGGGAACCTCCTGGATGAAAGCTGAATAGCCCTTATCTTTGCGATTCTTATCTTTGAGATTCTTTAAGAAGTGTTCAGGAGGACTTCTAGAATGTACGGCAGTTTGGAGGTCATTTTAATGTCGCAAATTCCGGATGCAATTACTGTGCAGTAGAAAAATTATATGAAATGTGGCAAAACACGTGCAGCGACTCACAAACATGAGTATGTTGCAAGTACACTTTAAAAAAGATGCATAACGGAGATGAAATTTTGCGGTTAGTTGGCACGATTTTGCAACAAAATGTTTTTACTGCAAACATGTTCATAAATTCCCCATATGTGACAATTGACTTACTGAAATTGTAACAAGCAGCTTTGAACCTTTGCCATCTGCTGATCATTACTTGGCACTGCAGCTGGATAAGGAAGTACATTCAGCACCTAGGTGTCTCCAGGCTTCGTTTTTGGTAGACTTTAATAATATTTCCTGACAGATGGGCCCACCGGGGGAAGCAGTGTAGGTGAACTGGCCTCTGGAAATAGGTGTACCCTAGACCCTCCAGGTAGCATTTCCTCAAACACAATTGATCAGAGAACAAATTTGTGTTCTGTTAAATACTATTTTGTATCGAGTCAAATACTATTTTGTATCAAGTCACTCAAGTCTGTACACTCTTTCAGGGTCGGTGTCAGGGAGGCACAATAACCTTTCAGAAATTAATTTGTGCAATTTTGTATAACACCTTAAGCATTTATACTGTCAGGCTAAGCCTACTGTAGCAGTAAGAATATATACATAAATGTATATATAATATCCATGTGTAATATAATCTGTCATTACCATAGAGTTAGACTGGAATTCTTTAATGTGCGTTTTCTGTGACGACATAACACTGTCAAACTGCTATTTTGAACTTCGTTTATTGACTCTTCTCACTTTGACACTGGAGGTTTAGCTTGCAGGCTGTCTGCAGAGTAACAGATATACATGTATATTTGAGGCTCCTGTATGTTCCCCAGAGACTGATTTACGTTCCACACAGTGCTGATAAGATTTCATCTGACTCCAGAAAGGACTAGGGATAACATGAGACAACTGTACCCTTCTTTGATGGAGTTGTACTAATGAAAAGTTAATTTGCACAAATGATTGAGTGACTTGGTATTATAGCATGTTCTACTTGTATGCAAACCCTAAAGTGTACGTCCACCAGTTCATGTTTGAGTAGATGGCAGTGAGTTGCACCACAATCGACTTCCTTGATTTGAGAGTTCTGCCTATGGCTACTTAGTGGACTTGGTTCAGCCTGGGTGAATAGCATCTGGTGGGAGACTCAGGAACTTTGATGATTAGAGTTAGGGATGCCCCGATACTGATACTAGTATCGGTATTGGGGCGGTACCAGGCATTTTCATGAGTACTTGTAATCGTGAAAATGCCATGATTCTTAAGGCCGATGCCGGCCCTTTAAATTTTTGTTGGGTCCTCGGCAGCCTGCTGGGGACCTAGCAGTATCTGTCCCTGGCAGTGCCGGTCCGGGTCTATACCTCCTGCTCCTCCTTACCGGCACAGCCATGGACAGCCCTACACACAGCACAGCCCCAGACACCCATCTGATCAACTTGCAGCCCTGCAGAGATGCACATGCTGCCCAGGTGAGATCGCAGCCTTCTGCTCTGTTTGGATATATTGTGCAGCTTTGGGGGGATCATGTATTGGGCTGGTGTGGGGGGATCATGTATTGGGCTGGTGTGGGGAGATCATGTATTGGGCTGCTGTGGGGAGGGGGTGGGGGGAAGGAATCTTGTGCTGGGCTGATGTGGG
>NW_017306748.1:1053475-1073569 GCF_000935625.1 Nanorana parkeri
TGTGGGGTGGGGGGGGGGAATCATGTATTGTGGTCTGCAGACATCTGTGTTTAGCCCTGGTGAGAAAGTGCCCTAAAATCATCAGTTTGTGTTGTTTTAGAAAAAAGTCACATGTCCCTTTTTAAGAAAGTATTGGTATTGGCAAGTACATGAGGGCAAGTACTTGTACTTTGTCTTAAAGTGGTATCGGGACATCCATAATTAGAGTGACACTAAACTCAGGAGTTAAATCTTATAAGATACATTTGTGAATGTTTTTTTGTGTGTATCACTCGGCTGCAGATCCTCCAATCATCTCTGCTGACGCTGTTCTTCCTTCTGGAGGGGGGCTACTTTTGTAACCCATGGTCCCTGTGTGTGTTGTAAAGTAGCCACCGCTCCAAGCTTGCTCCTGTTTAGTTTATTTTCAATTGCAATTAGTATAAATACAAAATCTCAATACAAGTTAGTCAAATAAACGTGAGATTTGTAGTCCATCACGCCAAGGAATGCCAAGGATGTCTACCCCTGGCCTTTAGAGAATACATTTTAGGAGGAATTATCTAAAATTGATTGACTGAATATCTCAGTAGACCTTTTTTGCCTATTCATTGTCAGTATATTTGTATGCAGGACACCTGATTTGTTTCCTAAATTGTTGGTTTATAGTACTACATGAGTTAGATTCTTGTATTTACACTAATTGCAATTAAAAAATGTTTTAATAAATATGTACAGTAACTGTACCGTACAATAATCAGTGTTTTATACCTGCACTTTAGCATTAACTTTAAAATGAGTACACATACTACCCAGCTCTGCTTCAGTTATTTCAAACATTAGCACGCAGAAAGATCATTGAACTTGCCAAAGCTCCCGAGGTAGTTCTATGTTGTACTGGATAAGTGATATGAGTTATAGGGTTGGAGATAACCATGTGTGGCATCTTCATATCCTAGTTCCAAGAACACTCTGAAGTGGTCTACAGTTTTGGTGATGAAGCTTCAGTCTTTAGTGTTGTCTTCCACTCAGTTGCACATGTGTGGAATTTTGAGTTTAATCTTGTGTTCTTTCTTTCCAGCTCAGGGTCTTCAAACTTGCCAAGTCTTGGCCTACGCTGAACATGCTTATCAAGATTATTGGCAACTCGGTGGGCGCCCTTGGGAATCTCACTCTTGTCCTGGCCATTATCGTCTTCATCTTTGCAGTGGTGGGAATGCAGCTATTTGGGAAAAGCTATAAGGAGTGTGTTTGTAAGATCAATTCAGACTGTGTTCTTCCCCGGTGGCACATGCATGACTTCTTCCACTCTTTCCTCATTGTCTTCCGGATCCTTTGTGGAGAGTGGATCGAGACCATGTGGGACTGTATGGAGGTGGCGGGGCAAGCTATGTGCCTGGTGGTATTCATGATGGTCATGGTGATAGGAAATTTAGTGGTGAGTTTTTTTCTTTTCGGATTGCCTTTTGACTAAATCAATTCAGCTGTTGTTTTATCTGCAATAATTGTATTTGTCAATTTGCAAATAGCCATATGTACTTTAAGTTGGATGACAGTCAAATAGCTAAATACTCATTTTGAAATGTGTAAATGTTTGTTGTATCAACTGCTAGCAAAGTTGTAATTCTGTACAGCTAAATTTGTGATTTGACAGGCCATGACTGCATTGCACACCCTAGCAGATGACATTCCTATTTCCTGATTCAGCAATTCCTGAAGCTGACTTACTGGACAATGAATCAAGATCATCACCTCTGTCCAATTAGCAGGGAGGTGATGCAAAAAGCAGTAAAACTGAGCCAAGAAGGCAGTGTTACCATCCTTCCTTTGCAGTGTAGCAGAATTGTGTAAATGAAAAGATCATCTGGACAGAATTACAAGTACTTTGACAGGTAAAACTAAACATAAGTATTTCATCAAAATTCAGGATCGAAAATTTACCAGTTGGATGACCTTTCAAATCCCAATCATTGCCTCTTTTGTTTCTCGAGGAATTCTGACATGAGTACAAGTCTTTCAGATTTCAACATGAGATTTAGCCTTTGACCATCTGCTGTTGCATGTCTCTGACAGCTTTCACATTGCATTTTACTGAACATTATGCGTGGCCCCTTGGCAATGTCAGGGGCTACGCTTACGGCCCCCTATATCAAGAAAGCTGACCAGCACTGTTGTACTGTGACTAGTATTATGAGAAATGCTGGCGTGAGTTATCTTCTATAATATAGGTAAGAACTATGAGAGTGGGGGATCCAGTCATGTTAATGCATATAGTATAAGTTTATTTTAATTGGAATTTACAGCTATGTGGTAGGCCAAGAGACCCCAATTGTACAAATTCTAGCTGTGATGGCTCTCTTTCTTCGGCAGTAACAAGCATGAGGTGGTCAGAGGGGTCACTTCTAACTCTGGCAGTGTGACAGCTCATAGCTGGGCACTGTCCTAAGCCCTGAGACATTTCCTCCTGAGAGTCACTTTAGTTATAACAGGACTTAAGGGAAGCAACTCAAGTAGCAAGGTAATCCAGCTTGTTTGAAAAATAGAAACATAGGGGGGTAAGTGTATGGGGTATATAATAGAAATATTACACTTACAGTGAGACAAGATATACATGCAAACATTCTATTTAAATCTCACAAGCCACAGTGAAGGCCCGTCTAGAATATTAATCGACTAGTCTGAGATTTGCTTCTGGCACATTGTAAATGCTGTGTCAGCAACGCCAGTCTGAGGGACACACACGATAATAATTTGTATTCTATGACCGTTTTGTATTCATCATATTTCATAGCGGTGCAAACAGATTGTAATGGGTAGCACATTGAATACGCGTTTTAGGGTCCTGGGTTTGCAGTTCGTTTGGGTCGTTGGCTCTGTTTGTTTTGTATTTCCTCTCCATGTCTGAATTTCCTGATAAATACAAATGGGAAGTAGTTTGTAGAGACATTTAAACTATGAGCGCCTTTGGGAAACGGGGACTGTTGTGAACTGGTCCCTGAAGTCGGAAAAGTATTACAAAGCATGTTGTCATTCCAAAAATCCCGGGAATAAAGAAGGCAATCTTCAGCATCTCTGATTTATTCCTGATAGCGAGTGTTCATTGGATATTCCTGATAGCGAGGGTTCATTGGATATGTTTATCTGTGAAATTGAAGTGCTACAAATGTGATGACAGAACAGATACATAGAATAGTACTACTAAGATTTGGTGAGAATACTGAGACACAAGGAACTACATAAACCATAATAATCAAGCAGATTCCCAGGGAGAAATTTATGATTAAAAATTCTAATCTGATTGGCAAACGTGTGCTCCTTCTAGAATAGGAAAGTTTTGGGTTATAAAAAACATGCTAAAGAAGTGTCTTAAGGGGCAGTAAATTCAGGAGAGGAGGGTATGACCATGGGTAGTAATTTCAAGACAGGAGTGTGGACGGTATGAGAGTGAGCAGTAATTGCAGGAGAGGACTGTAGAGGGCATTACAGCGGACAGTAAATACAGGAGAGGAGTGTGGAGGGTATGACAACATGCAGTAAATGCAGGAGAGTAGTACAAAGGGGTATGAGAGCGGGCAGTATGTCAAGAAGCCAATTGCAGATTGTGTGATGGTAGACAATATAAGCTTGAGAGAGTGCGGAGGGTAGGACAGGGGGGCATATATGCAGTAGCATTGTGGACTGTGTAGGTAGTGTGGAGGACACTGAAACAGGATTGTATCAGTGGAATTGGAGACACCAAATCAAGTTATTAGCAAAGACTTTGTTATGAAGTCCAGGAACAGTGGAGGAAGTACTGGGAATGTGGCATGGCAGATGGGGCATGGCTTTGTTGCTGGGGGTTGTTTAAACAGGAGATGGGCAGTGGATCTGAGAATCCCACTGGACCACAGTCAGTTCAGTGGAGATGAAACTGACCACCGAACACGTGCTGCGGACTGGCTGCTGAGAGATCAATGCACATAAGCATAAGAATAGGTGCTGAGAGGTTAAAACACATTAGGTACTGAGTGCTGAGGGGTTACTCTACATTCCTTGGGCACCTGGTGCTGATATGTTAACATACAGGTCTAGGGGCTGAGCACTGAGGAGTTAATACACATGGGCTGAGGACTGGATGTTGAGAGGTTATCACATGTGCAGATGAATGGGCATTCCAGATTTCACCCACAGTATCACCTCCTGCTAAATTGTGGTGTTTTTGCTCCTCCTTTAAAAAAAAGGTTACTGATACTTCTAAGCAAATTATTTCCAGTCGTGTTTGTAGTATTGTGATATGAGTTGGAATAAAACATTTGATTGGTTGGATTTGTATGGCATCTTGCTTTTCACATGCCTAGGTCTCATACATGAATATATAATAGCTGGATGTCCATTACTGACTAGTGCACTGGTCTCACTAGATGTTGGTATACACTGTATAACCATAGTGCCAATAACATCATATGATATCTAAACCTTATACCATTGTGTAGGTGCTTAACCTCTTCTTAGCCTTGTTGCTGAGCTCCTTCAGTGCTGACAACCTGTCTGCTTCTGATGACGATGGAGAAATGAATAACCTACAGATCGCCATTGGGAGAATCACCAGAGGAATAGACTTTGTAAAGAAAACTGCTCTTTCCATACTGCACTTTAGGAAGAAAAAGGATGAGCCGGAGAACGAAGAAGTTAACAAGGAAAGCATTGCTTTAAATCATGTTGAGACGAATGAAGAGCCCAAGCCTGGAAGCCAGGTTGCTGATGGTTTAGTGAAAAAACCACGTTATATTATGACTGAGCTTGACCATATCAATCTGATTAACAACCCACATTACAGGATAGAGGTACCCATTGCTTCTGAAGAGTCTGACATGGATATTCCTGACACAGATGAGCTCAGCACTCAGTCAGAGATTGAGGAAATGACCATACAACCAAAGGTATGACCCTTTGCTCTATTTGCTTTCCTTTATATAACCCTATCCCCCACCACCACCCAAATTTCCTTCCTCAGAGTGGTTTCCTAGTGGGTGTTAATATCTGCAGTCCCAGTCCCGAGATCTTCACTTTGTGGCCATACCTGGTGATACACATTTTTTTTTCAAAACAGTCTTGGCTTTTTACCTAATGTCACAAAAGTTTATTTTAAAGTTAGTACGTCTGTGGTAGGGAAAGGCAAAATAGCTACGACTGGTTCTGTTTATTCTGCAAGTATGTACAAGTAATACATTTTATTATAGGTGTTTTTTTAACCCCACCCCCATATTGTTAAAAATAGAAGTACTTTAGAGTTCATTAGGTGATTAATGACCACTTATATCTTTAATGTACCTGTATTTTGCTATAGCCGAAGTTTTTTGATGGTTCATCACTGTGCAGCACAATAGATTATAAGCCTCCTGAGCCCGACGAAGAGGAAGAGGCCTTGGAGCATAAAGAAGAAGAAGGTCCACAGGAATGCTTTACAGAAGGTATATGGAAAATGAATAATGATATTAACCAATGGGCTGGAATGCAGAAACATGGCATTTAAGTTGCATTAGCTGTCCTGAACTTGAGATATATGCTAAAATACAGTCCAATGAGGGCACCAAACAAGACAGAAAGAGTTCAAAATCATTTAATAATGGAATAGGTTCATAAACAACAGCCAATGTGTTTCAGAGGTATAGAGACTTCCCCCTTCCTCTGGGCCTAAACATGATGGGTAGTATTATGTACCCGTGGAGTGCGGCTGTTTTGGAGATGTGTTTGTTGGAGGTGAGGACACACCTATTTGCCTGCACCTGATATACGATTGTGATGTGAGCTGGCCTGGGATTTGGAGTGGTGGACTGCTTTGGAACTACATAGCTAATGTCAATTCTAATGTTTTTTATTCCTTTTTTGTATTGCCAAATATTTATTATTATTAGAATAATTAATATTGCCAAATCAGTTTATAAATAAAATGAATGAAATTAAATAAATAAAGGCTCGGTTGTAACCGGAAGCTGTGGTTCCAAATGTATCCAGCACTGCCACCTACTGGTAAAAGGGGGAATTAAAGTACAACTTTACATTAATAGATGGAATGGTTTTCACTCATTGCATCTGACTTGTCAGCAGAGCGTGATACAGACCAAACAGGGCGTTGGTTGGGAGAATAACTCTAGTATGCACTCCTTGTCAGATGTCACAGCAAAGTAAAGATCAGTGGCAAAGGTGTTCTACTGTTCTTTCTAGTAACTCTGTTACTGCAAAGATGGGTACATAGGCCATAGGATTCCAACTCTACTGACGATCCCTTTTAAAATAGTGTTAGAGGATTAATCCAAGGTTTGGGAACTAAAGTGTATGAGTGTCTGCTGTATTCCCTAGCAATGCTTTGTACTCGCTGTATGCACTGTATAAGTGTTACAGTAGATCACATTTGCTGCAGATAAGCTTGCAAAGGTGTTTGGAGTACGCATCAGTGAGTTTGTGAACATTATCTCTTGAAAAACGAGAAGCGAAACTAACAAACCTGCACCTTTTTTATAATTCATCAGCGTTCACAGAACTGTACAAATTGCTTCTCTTGGGACTTGTAGTTTCTGAATAATGTACCTGTATGTTTGATCGCATATTGGGACAAAATCTGTTGCACAGTCAAATTTTGTTTTTTTGTTTTCATAAATAACAGATTGTTTGAAAAGATGTCCGTGCCTCTACGTTGATATCAAAACCGAAAAAGGGACAATTTGGTGGAACATTCGGAAAACCTGTTTCAAGATTGTTGAGCACAACTGGTTTGAAACCTTTATCATCTTCATGATCCTGCTCAGCAGTGGAGCCCTGGTAAATGCAAAGCTGCATGTAACTGGTCTACTTCTTAACACAAAAGACCGAGGATCCTACATAGGACTTGTACTAACCTCATACCTCCCAACCTTCCGAGACAGAAAAGAGGATCACCTCTCACCGAAAAAGAGGATCACCTCTCACCACTAAAATACTCGAAGGCAAAAGATTTACCCGTACCCCAACTTTAGTTATACAGACCATGAATCATTTATGAGCAAAAGATACATTAAAACTAGGGATGCACAGATACCGGTTTTTCAGTATCGAGTACCGATATTTATTTCCGGTACTCGCCGATACCAAAGCGATACCGGAAGTCCCATTAAGGATGCCAGGCAGAGACAGACAGCAAGAAAAACCTGACAGGGTTGATATTTTATGCTTTAGAGAGAAATCTGTATTAAAAAAAATAATATGGTGCCTGGCATCGCTGACCACCTTCTCTCATATGGCTGGCTGTCAATGGATTCAATATCGGCACTAGACTGGGACAAGCATCCCGCAAGTGAATTCAAAGCCAGAACCCCAGACCTGCATACTTGTTCCAGTTCAGTGATGAGGAGCTATTGGAGCCTGCTCTCCCCCTTTATTTCTAGAGAGAGTCTGTACTCCGGTGGAGATCTGGCTCGATTAGGGACAGGCTAAACTTTAAAGCCCATCTCTGGCATAATGTTCAATGTAATTGTGTAGGATGGATGCAGGAAGCCAGAGCTTACACCGTGATTGGTTATGTATGTTTTATTAAATAAAAGCAGGTAAACACATTTCTTGATTCAGTTATCTCCCTATGATTCATTTGTGGATGGTTTATTAGAGAGGCTTTAAAGAGACCCTATTAGTCCTTGACGCGTTTTACCCCACTCTGATGCATTTCACCCAACACTATGATTAAGTCCCAGAGTCAAGCAATGTGGAGGAGTGCTGATTTCCATCTTTATGCAATAAAGCTAATTGAAATGCCTGATTCACGTGGTCGGTGCGACCATAGGAAATTCTGTGTGATTGAAGGACGGGGCAGGTCCTAGGTTGGCCAGCGCATGCGGCCTGGAGGGGCTTTGAACAGAATACCAGTTGGAAAGCTTGAACAGATTCCAGTAAGAATTCTCCCAGAGTGGTTTAAGCCTTAGTCATGGAAGGCTTTGAAAACAGGTCAATCCTAACCTTTGGCCTAATTTATACACTTAGAGATATTATAATAAAGGGGAATGTGCTCTGATCACTTTAAATCCCATTTATCTGCCTTCCCTGTAGGCATTCGAGGATATCTACATTGAGCAGAGGAAGGTTATAAGGACTATACTAGAGTATGCCGATAAAGTGTTCAGTTTCGCCTTCGTGATTGAGATGTTATTAAAGTGGACAGCTTATGGCTTCAAGATTTATTTCACCAACGCTTGGTGCTGGCTGGATTTCCTTATTGTTGATGTAAGTACATTTCATGTCTCCAGATGAGCTTCCTTATTAAAGTGTGTCAGATTCTGAGGATAGGGAAAGGTTTTATGGCAGATTTAGCAGGATCTTGTGGATGTGAGGAGACGTAATGATAGTTCAGAGCAGGGGTCGGCAACCTTTGCACTTCAGCTGTTGTGGAACAATGAGGTATTGCAAAACTCTAACAGCCACATGCATGACTCCAATAGGCAGAGGTAGGATTGGATTTATAGTTTCACCACAGTTGAAGTGCAGAGGTTGCCTACCTCTGGTTTAGACTGTGGTGTTATTTGGAGAACATAATGGTAACTAGGGATGTTCAGATACCAGTGCCGATACTTGGCATTTTCATGAGAACCACCAGCTGGGACCTGGCTCTGGCGCCCAACCACTGTCCTGATATCATTAGTACTGTATTGTTTTAGAAAAACTGTCACATGACCATACTGTCACATGACCATAAGCAAAAATGTATCAGTACTTGTACTTGGCAAAAATGGTATCGGCGGATCCCTAATATATATGTTTATAAAAACAAATCCTACATTAAAACAGATGTACAAATCCCAGGAGCCCCATATGATCCTTAAAGCCTCATTCACGCCGGAATCAGCCGGCAGGTACATCTCCGTGCTGTGTGCAGGGCCATATCGGGCAGCTCCCGGCAAGGACAGGCGCTGCGTGTGATTTAGTATGCAGCCCCTGTCCTTCTCTAAGGGACTACACGGCCATACGCCCCCCTAAAGTGCAGGACCGTACAGGTGCGGGTGTCCCGGCTCAGACGGGATC
Source organism: Nanorana parkeri (assembly GCF_000935625.1). Classification (NCBI taxonomy): domain Eukaryota; kingdom Metazoa; phylum Chordata; class Amphibia; order Anura; family Dicroglossidae; genus Nanorana; species Nanorana parkeri. The sequence continues at coordinate 1,062,479 of NW_017306748.1, forward strand.
CATCCAGTCAGCGTATGAGTACACTCACCCGCACAGATGTGTAGGTGTGTAATTAAACAGACGCATTTAAGGGTAAATGCCAGAGCTGTAGCTAGCTAAGAGGTAAGAACAGAAAATTGTGCCCCGCAACAGACGTGTGCGGTATCTGATATCATGCGCCCGCCTCCAGGATGGCGGAGCGCATGCGCATAATGCACTGGAGGCCGAATCCAAAATAGCATAAAAATTAGTTTTATTTGACGAAACTAAAGAAAACATTTTTAGTTTCCGTTCATGTCACCCAAACTTTTTTTTCACTGTTGGGGGGGCTATGGGGAAAAATCAGGGGGTCTAAGTAGACCCCTGACATTTCCCTTTTGAAATAGAAAAAGAGATTGAGGACACTGAGTCCTCTGCCCATACTTGAGGGGGTGTGTAAGGGGAGTAACAGGGATCCAAGGAGAAGCTGGAGCCTGTGACCTCCTCTTTTCCACCTGCTGAGCCGCGGCCACCTTGGCCACCTGGCGCCCCTGTTGCCACAGGCGCCCTGTGTTTGTCCATGGCAACAGGTGTGAGGGGGCACAGCCAGGCCGGCCCTGGCTGCGCCCCCTCACAGCTGCGCCTGAGGCGAGTGCCTCACTCGCCCCATGGTAGCTACAGCCCTGGTAAATGCCAACATGAGTCAATCATAAAACTTCTTCTTATTTTTTGTGTTGAAATGTTCTATGAAACTCCTATTTTCCTTGTCAGGATATATTGAATGATTTAATATTGTACTGTGCACAGGTGTCTTTGATCAGTTTAACTGCTAACTGGTTGGGCTACTCGGAACTTGGAGCCATCAAATCACTGAGAACCCTGAGAGCCCTCCGACCTCTAAGAGCATTATCAAGGTTTGAAGGCATGAGGGTAAGTAACATTGTTTTAATATCTTGGGTAATTTTTATAGTTTCTAGCAAATGATTCTTGTATTACAGTTTAATAACAAAAGCACATTTGCCACATATAAGTCACATACCAGCAAATCATAAACTAGATTCACAATGTCACAGTTACAAGATGTATCACAGTTCTAATCAAGCTAAAGCTGGCTATACACCTCTCTGCTTTACATCAAACACCAGCTATACAGTACAAGAGCCGACTTGACTGCATAAGTGGAATGGATTATTTAGGTAGGGCTTTTATTATATAGCTTTGGTAGATCTAGAGGAGCTTGTATAGAGATTGTTAATGTGCAAAGGTTTATAGGGTTAGTGTAGCTTTAAAGCTGCTATAGCGTTTCAGAGTGACCCTGTGGACACTTCAAATGTGCTAAACCAACAGCATTCAAAAGCAGACTCCTATAGGAGCCTGAATGCTTATTTATATATTTGATCTGCTCTATAGGTCCTAAAACCCAAAGGTGTTTAACCATAGAAACGTGTTGAGAACTCTTATTATAAAGGTTTTTATCTGCCCTGTCGTACTCTTCACTAGTGAGTTCATCCATCATCCGTTCTAAGGAGCAGAAGGAGGCGTGCTCAAATTTTCAATCATATGAAAAGGAGAAGATTTGCATAAGAGTGTGCAGGGTTTGGGGCTTTTAGGGATCTCTACGAAGTATTTAACAGAAAGCACACGGCCACCAACTAAACTAAGCAAGTTTGCAAATGTAACCTTCACCTTTTTTTCCTGCCTTGCTATCTGACAACATTTGTATTGAGCAAATAAATGGTCTGTCCAGTTCGATTGTCCTTCTGTTATCTGAAATCTGCACAATGCCCTCTAAAGACACATTCATTCCAAAGAAGGCACCCTAGGACGTTTATAAATGTGTATACTTGCTTATTTGGCTATTAAGGATTTGCAGGAAGATATGAAAAGTGATACAGAAGATACTTTATTTTGTGTGAAGCAGCCTTTTATTTCCCTGTTTCCCCCCTTTCCTGTGCAGAGGGGGGTTAAAACATTTAAAAATTGTCATTAAAAGTTTCTCTCTTTTTGAAGGTTGTGGTAAATGCCCTGCTGGGGGCCATCCCTTCCATCATGAACGTACTGCTGGTTTGTCTGATCTTCTGGCTCATCTTCAGTATCATGGGTGTTAACATGTTTGCTGGAAAATACTATCGATGTATCAACACGACAACGTCTGAGTTATTCGACATCTCGGTGGTAAACAATCGTTCGGACTGCTTAGCTATAAACAATACAGAGGAAGTGCGATGGGTTAACGTCAAAGTGAATTTTGACAACGTGGGTCTTGGATACCTTTCCCTGCTGCAAGTGGTGAGGAAATCAGTGAGGCAGTCTGAAATGATGTGCATGAGTATATATCACTTGTGTCATCCATGGCATGGGAATGAGGGATTGGAGCTATGGAAAATATTATCTCAAGCACTTCATCCTCTTTGAAATTCAGTATCAAATTATTTCTGCTCTCTATAGGCCACCTTCAAAGGCTGGATGGATATCATGTATGCAGCTGTGGACTCTAGAAATGTGAGTAAACGCAGAAGGGTGTGAAACATTAAAGTGGACCTGTCTTCTACACAGAAGCAGCTATTTTATGTGCTAATTGCTAATAAAGACAGCGTCAAACTGGTGCATTGTGCACCTCATGCTGCACCCCCTGATGGTAGCTCTTGGGCAGTTTAGGAATTTTAATTGAAAGACACCTCACACTGTTCTATATAGGTAGGTCATTAACCAGTAGAAGACCTTGGTTGCTATTCCTAAAAAATCTATTCTAAATTCTTTGGGCATACTCTCAGGGCATTCTACTCCACCATGGCCGCTCTGCTTTTTCTCTGTGCAATTGCTGCAACTGCCAGCCAAACCAGGATCAATCTTAGGAGCTCACAGCAGCTCCTGCATGAAGGAAGCATGCAAACAGGGGTAGTCATAGAGATGTTGTAACAATATGTGACAGTGTATTTTAATTAGTTATTTTATGTGTGGATCAGGGAAGTGTCCTTTGAACTGCACATAATGTCAGTTCCAGCAACCTTGCAATTGAAAATAAATACATTTGACCTTTCAATAATGTTTGTATTGAAAGAGATTTCAGTGTTACAAAGCATACTTATTGAACATTGCAAAAAACATAAAAACAACGAGATGTGGATATCAACAGAAATAGATATTGTATCAGGCATGTTCCCTTGGTAAATGACCGTGTTGCATAGAAAGAAGTCTTTGGGCTGACACAAGTAGTAACAAAACCCCAAGGGGCAACCACATAATTATGACCCTTGGTGTGCAAATGTGAAGTAATGAAGCACAAAGGTATAAAACGCCTAAATCTACATGCATGGAACATATAGGTAGCTATGTCACCTCCACTCCAGGACCTGTGGAGATAATCATGGAAGTTGTAAGGGGAGTATAATGTGAAGTTAAGATAAATAAAAGTGTGGAAGACTATGTAACTGGGATAATCTGAACATTAATTTTCTTTACAGATTGAAGATCAACCTCAGTATGAAATAAACTTGTATATGTATCTGTACTTTGTAATATTTATCATCTTTGGAGCTTTCTTTACTCTGAACCTCTTTATTGGTGTCATCATTGACAACTTCAACCAACAAAAGAAAAAGATACGTATTGAAAAGACTTGTCTTGTATGTTGGCCATGGAAATGTGTCCATGTATAGACACCATATTGCCTGGGGAAGGGTCTTGTACCTTGCTGGATCCTTATTGCTTTCCAGGCGGGGAGAGTCTCTCCCTATACATGGCACAGTTGTGATTTTATAGAGTATATTTATAACCAAAAGTTTTTGTTTTCACTGTTGGACAAGGTAGGAATGCTTGTCAGTTTTTGGGCATGTGTTCCATTTGGGAAATGTTTCCTTTATTTCCTCTCATGGAGACACAGCAAAAAATCTCTCCAAAATGAAGAGACAGTTGTTCCCAGAACAAGTGTCCTTACTGGAAGTTTTCTCATTACTTTCTGTACAGGTGACCAGAACTGAGCACCACTGCACATAGGTACAGATGTGCTGTGTCACTTCTATCTAATGGCATCTCCATAGGCATACAGGTATCACTCTGAACTTGACCTGTTACAATAGTGTAGGAGGAATGGGGGAGATCTGTCACCAGGGTCCTGCAGAAACCACTTTTGGGTAGATTGCCTTTGTGATCACAAAGCAACTAGCATTTTCAGGAGGTCAGCAGTGGCCACCCACAGGTTTTCTCATCCAGTCTGGATTACCCAGTAGCAAAAAAAAAAAAAATCAGATTCTACTTTTGCTCATCCATAGTGCAGGGGAAGAAATCTGGTTGTTGTCAATTTATGCCCAGTACTCGCTATCTGAGATCATTCTGTGGGTTACGAACAATGAAACTGCAAATAACAAATCTTATTTTCTATTATACTTTGGAGGAAAGGATATATTTATGACAGAAGAACAAAAAAAATACTACAATGCTATGAAGAAACTGGGATCGAAGAAGCCGGTAAAACCAATTCCTAGACCACAGGTAAAGTATAGTGTTACCTACACTCTCTGATAAAGTCTGTTCTTTTCACTATTCCACTTTGTTCTTTTCACTATTCCACTTTGTCACTTCTTTTCACTATTCCACTTAGTAACTTCATCTTTCAAAGTTAAACTTTTCTTCTTATCATACTCCGTTTTATAATTTGTTTTTATAATTGTTTTTTTGCAGAACCCAGTCCAAGGACTGCTGTATGATTTAATCTCCAAACAAGCCTTCGACATTGTAATCATGATCCTGATTTGCCTCAACATGGTGACGATGATGGTGGAAACAGATGACCAGAGTCAAGAGAAAGTCAATACACTTTTCAAAATCAATTTGTTCTTCATTGTCATCTTCACCAGCGAGTGTGTCCTTAAAATGTTTGCACTAAGACAGTACTTCTTCACAGTCGGATGGAATATTTTTGATTTTGTAGTGGTCATTATTTCTGTAGCTGGTAAGTCTTTGCCGCCCATTGCTGACCTTCTCTATATACCTCTGGTTATCACTTGATAACAAACATTTAGATTGCTAACCTAATCCGAACCTTATGTGTGCAAATGTAACTGCTCCAGTGTTTCAAAGCAATTCATTAAAAGAAACCTTGTACAAATTTTTTTTTTTTTTGTGGTTGATGGAAACCTGTGATGGAAAAAAAAAGTGAAATAAACCAATTATGAATGAACATGAGGAAAATGTAACACCAAACAAATGATTGTATAATATTGGCACTCTAAAGGTGGCCTCCATTGTTGATTCATGCACCATATAAAGTGTTGCCACGCTATGGAAATGCACATATTTGCAAGAACTCAATAACCTCTGTAGCTGTAAGCACCTTGAAGCAATTAAACCTCCAAAGTACCTCACAGCAGAAACACTTCTAGTAGTGATTTAGCCGCTCAGCTCACCCAGCTGCTCCTCCCAGAAGTGACTCGGCAGCCTTTCAACCTTCTAATCCCTAATGTAAACACAGAACAGGAGCTGAGCTGCCAGAGGACCTATTTCAACAACTTCAGTGCTTGCGCTGTGAATTCTGAGGTTTAATTGCTCCAAAACGTCTGCAGCTACAGATGTGAATGAGGATTTCTTATAAAGTTTATTTTGTTCTCATACATCACAAGACTCTGGTAGTTAATTATTCCATGGATGAATTCCATGGATGGGGTGTGCCTCTATCTTCAGGTGATTGTACACCGGCAAATCAATCAAAGCTGTAGGACAGCTCTGTATATAACCCCTCCAACTGTCAGCCTTCAGTTTTTCTGCTAGTGCCCTTAGGTGATGGGTACTTTCTGTCTGCTCTGAGAGAAGTATGTCCTGTTTTTGTACTTTGCTGCTGAAGACTTCTTGTAAGTTTCCCTAAACCGCTTACAGCCACTGCAGCACCTAACAGCAGCTATCTGAATCAGTTTTTCTCCTCGGCAGAACCTTCATGGACCCCGCTGGAAAGATGATGTTGGCCTGGCCTAATGTGCTTACATCACTGGATCCTACATGGGGCACGCTCCTCAGCATTTTGTGCAGCATGTGATTTGCCGCAGAGTGCTTTTACAGGTCCAGGGCCATGATCCATGGTTAAGCCCTGTCCCTGAAGGCCCTCTTCAAAGGGTATGCCCACCAGGAGGATGAATGGCCCCATTAAGTGGCCATGCTGCTGAGTCAGTGCTGCTCTGAGGGTGGCAAGTCAGGCATTACATTTCTTCCCCTTCTCCCGTGGGTTACTGTTGGGGTTCCAGCGGCAGAGGGGGTTTACTGTGCGCTTTTAAAAAAAAATTTGGCGCTTTTCCCTGGATCGTTGGGCAACACCTGTGCAACCTCTCTGCCTTGAATTTATGCCCATTACAGGGGCATATTTGTTTGGGGAAGGCTTGGATACTTATATCAAGGAAGTTGCTTTTGCCACCCACTAACACTGAAGTCATACAACTCTAGCGGCGAAACCATCTGCTCCCTCCAAGAAGGGTTCCTTTTGTCCCTCCCCGGCCTTGGGTTTTTAAAGCTCAGTCAGGCTTAAAATGTTGTCCTAAATCCTGGCCCTCCAAGCCTACAAAATCCAGGTGCAAGCCCTCTTCATTATGAAGGGGTGTCCCACTTCCTCAAGTGGAGGGACATCTGTCAGGCAGCCTTCTAGGTTCTGGAACATTCCTGATAACTCCACAGAATCATAACCAAGGATTGCAAGCTGGAGGTGAGGAGCTGTTTTGCCCCTTGTCTTCTTCTAGCTTACTGATGTTGACAGATGCAAGCCTGTCAGGCTGTGAATGGGTCCTGTGAAACCTCTCAGATCAAGGGATCTGGTTGACATAGGAATCTTCTCTCCTAATCAACATCCTAAAGTTCAGGGACATTTGTTGTCTTTTCAACACACCCAGTTTACAGGGTCACCCATCCAGGATTAAGTTACACCTCGGCAGCGGCTTACTTCAACCATCAGGGAGGCACCAGAAGTAGCAAAATACGGACCTGGTCTTGACTTGACGTCCTGGCCCTGTTCAGTGCACATCCCGGGCATGGAAAACTGCAAGTTGGACTATCTCAGTCATCGTCTGGATAATGGTCCCTTCACCGGAAGGTATTTTGGGACCTTTATCGCAAACGGGAGATGCCAGGATAGCAAGGGAAGGGAATTAAAGGAAATTGTAAAATATACTGTTCCCAATACTTAGAGCTGGTGTGTGGCACTGCAGCTGTCACACACCAGCTCTATAGATCAAGTAGGGTAGACCCCATAGGCACAAAGAAAGCCTTAAACACACCCTGACGGCGCTTGTCCACTTTTATCCTTAATAGCTAGAACATCCCTCACAAGTACAGCCAATGGCCAAAGTTTGTGGGATTGACCTCCTGGCACTGCTCACTTTTCGAGGAACGCCTCCTCTAGTGGATACTGCGGCATGGACCGCTTCAGTGGGGTGAATAACTTCTCAGGATATTGACAATCTGCATATAGCACATTCTACCAAGGAGTGTGTAAGTAAGGTACTTTAGGGATCACATACTGGTAACCTTTGGCGTGCCTAGACACTCATGCACCTCAAGGAGCACTGAAATGGTATCACACAATTTAGGAGACAAGATGATTGAAATAGTAACGGCCCTGCTGCTCAGCAGGCATCAGTGCGCTAGCCATGGCGGATAGCAAGTCAGAAGGATGACTGCGCTGGCGTCCTCTGCAGCCAGGCAACTCAATTATAGCAGAAATTGATACTGCTTAGACAAGGCCACTTGGTGTACCATGATGGCTGTCACTGTATACATTGTGCAGGCGGCGGCGGCTGAGAAACCGGTCCATAGTTTTCTGCAGCTCAAGATGGTTGCTGCAGCATCCGGCTAACCAGGGAGAAGGGGGCACAGAGGACAGGCACCCAGGGGGAGACACAAGGGCACACAAAAAACATTGACCAGGGTACCACCAGGGGAGGGCATGGGCTGAGACACCTGCCAGCCAGCGTCCATACAAAGGGGGGAGCAACAACCTCTGTGGTCGCTTCACTAACTTCAGATGAGCATACCCCTGAAGGGGTCTTCAGGGACGTGGTCACACAAATGCTGCCGATATGCCATTGCCCTGGACCCTCTATAGACCCTGTGGCTATTCAACATGCTATATTACGTGCTAAGGTGGGCGCTGAACACCACATGCAGTGTCTGAAGCAACATTACAGGCCTGCTCCTATGTCTTCCTTCCAGCAGGGACTGGGTTTGGTTCCTAAAGCTGTTGCCTTGGGACACCGATCTAGTTTGAAGTATTACAGGAAAGAAAGTATGCAAAATTAATATACATCTCCACTAAATAGAGAGGAGGTGTGCATCACCTAAAACACTAGCAAAAAACTGGGGATTTCTGGGATTGGGTTATATGGAGTTCCTCACAACTCTGTCCATTGTCCAATTACCTGCACAATATTACCCAGTCATCTGAATCTGCACCATAAGATTAGGAAAGTATATTGTTCTTAATAAAACAAAGGTGTGTGTGTGTGTATATATAAATATAATTAGTAGTTCAGTCTCTATTACATTTTATGTGTTCAGATATCAGCACCTCTGTACCCCGCCCGTTCTGTATTAGCAGTTCAATGTCATCAACAGGATCTACTTTTCAAATGACTAGCTCAATGAGGTCTACCAACAAAAAAAACACCTGCATTCAGGGGCGTGGCAGTGCATTGAAGTCACTGGCACCACAGCCAGGCCCCCCGCCCAGTGTGATCGCCCGCACCCGTAACACAGGCACTGGACTGGAATGCAGCTGTCTGTTCCTGGCCGAGCGGTTCTCCCTCTGCTCACGGCTCGGCCATGTTGCTGTGACAGCGGCTCCCCCCCAACTCGACTGGTAGATTGCGATGGACCTAATGGCACCCCAGGTCTAGACCGTGTTAGCTCCTGCATCCTTTTGTGATATTTGTGAGCAAAGATGGCAAACACCGTGCAATTGTCATCATCCAGATATTTACACAGTTGTTAATGGATGAGTAACCAGAATTTGTTTTTCCTTTCTAGGTATTGTCCTGTCAGACCTGATTGCAGAGTACTTTGTTTCACCAACACTGTTCAGAGTTATCCGGCTTGCCAGAATTGGAAGAGTTCTTCGACTTATTAAAGGAGCCAAAGGGATTCGAACTTTGCTGTTTGCCCTGATGATGTCTCTCCCGGCCCTTTTCAACATTGGGCTGCTGCTCTTCTTAGTCATGTTTATCTACTCCATATTTGGGATGTCCAACTTCGCTTACGTAAAGAAGGAATCCGGCATTGATGATATATTTAATTTCGAGACATTTGGCAATAGCATGATTTGCTTGTTCGAGATAACTACCTCGGCTGGATGGGATGGGCTTTTGAACCCAATTCTAAATAGCAGCCCTCCTGACTGTGATCCTCATTTGGAGAATCCTGGGACTGCGGTGACTGGCAACTGTGGAAACCCCTCAATGGGCATTCTTTTCTTCTGCAGCTATATCATCATTTCATTTTTGATTGTTGTCAATATGTACATTGCCATCATCTTGGAGAACTTTAACGTAGCCACAGAGGAGAGCAGTGAACCTTTATGTGAAGACGATTTTGAGATGTTCTATGAAACGTGGGAGAAGTTTGATCCCGGTGCAACACAGTTTGTTGAATACAGCCGGATGTCAGACTTTGTAGATACCCTACAAGATCCTTTACGAATCCCTAAACCCAACAAGATTAAACTGGTCACCCTGGATTTGCCCATGGTAAATGGAGATAAGATTCACTGCTTAGATATCTTGTTTGCACTTACTAAAGAAGTCTTAGGAGACTCTGGGGAAATGGATGCTCTAAAAGCCTCAATGGAAGAAAAGTTTATGGCAGCAAACCCCTCCAAAGTGTCATACGAACCCATCACCACCACATTGAAGAGAAAGCAAGAGGAAGTCTGTGCCATCAAAATCCAGAGAGCTTTCAGAAGGCACCTCCTCAAACGCTCTGTGAAACAAGCTTCCTATGTTTACCGCCATAGCCAAGATTTTGACTCTGTAGCTGAAGATGCTCCAGAGAAAGAAGGACTGGTGGTAGAAAGGATAAATTCTGCGTACGGCCAATATCTAGAAGAAGGAACCAATGGTAGTGCATTTCCACAGCCACACTCTACAAACAGATATTCACGCAGCAGTGGAGATGATGTAAGGGAGTCCTACATTTAAAGGGAAATTCGCAAATTGTGCGTGATTAGAAATTAATGCGGCTAATGAATTACTAAAATGATTCAGAGAGAGAGAGATCCTTTAGAAGGTCTTGGAGACGGGTGTCTGCTATAGTCGTATCTCTAAGTACCAAGCTCCTTCTACTAACAGTAATTAGGGGGTGGAGCAACAAACCAGTGAGTTCCAACTTAGAAAGGAGATGTTTACTGGTGATGTTCCTTTAACAATTGTCCTGTGAAGCCTACTGAACTCAGGCAGTGAGTTAATGAATGCTCACTGCCCCCCCCCCCCCCCCCCCTCTGCAGTGAAAACTGCTGGCAGGTTCCTTGTCTTTCACTGGTGTTTTATAAATAACATTAAAAATGGCCTCTACTGTTCATGCAACACATGTAGACTTGTGTTTTGGTCCACGATACCTGCCAGCTTATAGATAAAACAAAGTGCATTGATAAAGGAAGCACCTTACTTTGCATTGCTGAGCTGTGTCTTCTTTCCATTCTTGCAGTAATTAGCCCTCAAGGTGGTATCATACTGTGGAAACAATGTGAGTTCTCAGCGCATGACTTAGCGTTAAGGCCTGGTGGTGTTTGTGTTGGGATTTCTGTGGAAACCAAGCAGAGCTCTCTATGGTGTTCTGATCGGCTGATGGAGTGCTGCTTTCTGGACAGATATGGCTTCTTGTTTGGAGGCCTCACTTGCATGGCTGGAAAAGTGATGTGCTTAAAGTATAATGAAAGGCAAAACTATTTATTTGGAAGGCAAAACTATTTATTTGGAAGGCAAAACTATTTATTTGGATAGAGTAGTGAGGGGTTAGTATCACTGTCAGGTTCTTTTTTTTATTGCTGTCTGTGTCTCTGTTAGGCAGATTGACTCTTTCTAACTGTCCTCACCAATGTCACCAAAAGTGATGTTAAATCCGACATTTCCAGGGGGGGGGGGGGGGGGGGGAAAAAAACGTGCGGTT
>NW_017306748.1:1073756-1088709 GCF_000935625.1 Nanorana parkeri
CCCTTTTGTGGCTTTCACCCCCTTTCCTACTCTATGAAATACAAGTTTTGTCTTTTAGATACACTTTATGAAATACAAGTTTTGTCTTTTAGATACACTTTATCAAGCAGAAGACACTTTACCAAGCAGAAGACTATCGCCAATTCAGCTGTGACGTTTTGTAGCTCAGCTCTGCTATGTACGCAGCTTTGTCCTCTGGCTGGTGGTGTGTATGCTAAGCTTAGATTTATCAAGGGTATGCCTTTGATTACACTCACCCAAATAAATAATTCCTAATTCCAGTAATATGAAAAGAACTGTTGGTTGCTCAGTTGATACGGCATCTTTTGGTAAATCTGGTCCAAAGTCTTAATTTTGTTTTGTAGTCACTGCTGATTGCTGCCGCGTCATTTCTGATCATACTGCTGAATATGTGTTCAGTAAATGTTTAATAGACCTTGTATGGTTTAGTGTAATAAATTAAGAAAATGACTGGATCTGATGCAAATTTGATGATTGTACTGATCAGTCAAAGAGGAAGTGTGCACATTTTTTAAAGGGCCAGTAAAGCTAATAAACAAATGTTACTTTGCAGCTTTTTTTTTCTTCCTATAAAGTGCATTCACTAATATGTATATAAAAGATGCCAAATTTAAATGATGGAGATGCCAATGTTACATCCAAATATGGGCTGCAGCATGTCCAAGCCAATTGGTGATCCACAAGAGGCCAAAATGGCCTCTTGGCTCACTAGTTTCAGTAAGTGATCTGTCCACCGCTGGGAACCATAAAGCTGACCACATGTGAAATTCCAGTTGCCCAATTAGACTTACCGGCAGCCATACCTGGTCAACCGAACTGGAGAGAAAAAAAAAAGGATAGGATAGGAAATGTTTAGAAACTTTAGTTCCTGTGTTGCCTTGAATGTCAATGCTTGGCTCTACTCCATCTTCTCATTCACATATCATACATGGTCAGACAATCTCAGTGTAAAAGAAATGATCACCTGCTTGTCCATTTGTCCTCTAATGCCACCTTACAGTGAGCTTGTGCTTTTATTCATGCAAAGCAATGCAGCAGGTTGTTTCATGCCCTCCTCCCCAGTACTCACCTTCCATTCGCTCCTCTTGCCTCTCTGGGCAGGGGCTGGGAGTGAACAAAACAGTTTTCAGTCAGAGCCTTCACAAGACTGGGGACATTCCCAGCCCCATATGATAGCAGTCCCCAATCAGTATTGCTGCCACATAAGCTAAAGGGAAGGGAGTCGCATACTTCCCCCATACGTAGAACTACTGAGTACTTTCTTGGTTCTCTGCTACTAAGTGGGGAAGTTGAGGAAAAAAAAAGGAAAGGTAAGTGTGTGCTGCTGGGGCACTGGGGTTTAAAGAAAACCTATTGCATTCACCTGCACTCTGTTGAGTAGGCAAACGTCAGCCCTCCAGTTGTGGTGCAACTACAAGTCCCATAAGGCATTGCAAGATTCTCAGTCACAGACACGACTCCCAGAGACGGATCCAAGATGGGATTTGTTGTTTCACCACAGTTGGAGGGCTGGACTTTGCCTACTCTTGCTTAAGAACATGTAATTCTGCTATTATTGAGGTGGTCAGGTGAGGCAGAGCAGGTCACAGTAGCAGGTGACTACTGATCGCAATAGGAAATATGGCCCAGGAATAAAAAGCAGCTTGTGAATATATCTATAGCTAGATATAATATTAGTGCCAGTGTGAATGAGGCCTAAGTGTCCTTTAAGTAAGATGTCCTCTCAAAGTACTGTGTATAAAACAAGGATATCCTAATATAAAACATTCAGCACACAGAGTAACACTTGTGCTTTAACTCCTTTTTTATTATTATTGTGGAATTACAACACTCCCATTCCCCCAAGGGGGCACATTAAGGCCTTGTTCACACCAAATGCAGAGCAGATCCGGTCAGGTTTCTGCACACACACGCTAGTCTTTTAGATGTGTTTTGACGCATTTTAAAAAAAGTTTTAAATGGGCTTTCAGTGCGTTCCAGGTATTTGCATGCGTTTGCTGATCCAGAGCAGGTAAAATATGACCTGCTGCAGTTTTTTAACCTGTTCTGGAAACTGAACGCTGCGATGTGAACTGGAGCAAAAAATACCATTGGAATACATTGGACGCAGTTTTGATCCGGTCTGCAACTGATCTGCTCCGCGCTTGGTGTGAACAAGGCCTGATGCACTTGTTATACAAAATCCTGGAAAACAAGCACAGACAATACACAGCTCTTCAGGTTCCTTTTCTCTCTTTTTTGTTACACTATTCACCCAAAGCAATGACAAACCGCTCTTCAATATCCACAATGCAAGATTAACAATCATAGGGAGCAGTCCCAAAACAAAAAAATTCAATTTACGAGTATTTCCAAAGAAGGGAAATGTATACCATTTTTTGTATTCAAGTGATAAAAAAAAATGAAATGATCTGTCCTCTAGAGAATCGTCATCAGCAGAAAAATACCTCATACAGGAAGGCCTGACTTTTAGTCTCCAGAGCAATACAGATGCATTTGAAACCAACAAAAAAAAACATTGAAATTAACTTACTAGAAATATTATTCTACACACATAAAAAGAGGAGGCTCTTCTCTTAGGGGGCCTGAGTGAAATCTGAGGACAGCTTGGTAGGAAGCAATATAGAGCCTTCAGGGAATTATGGGAGAGCAGAATGGCAGAATGTTGAGGACGCAGAGCTGGATGAAATAATAATAAAAGTAAAATACCAATGTGTCAGCTAAACAATTTAAACCTCCTAAACAATTTAAACCTCCTAAGTCGACCTTTCTTCCTTTTTACTCTACATGTCATGGGGATGGAAGTCCTGGGCTCTCGTTTTGTCTGAAACAGGAGTGGGGTAGAATTCCAATTAATATAATAAGGATACCCAGGTACTTTTCATCACAAAAACCCAAGGTTTTGTATCTGACTCAATAGCAGAGCTAGAGTGATCGCATAAAAATCAATATCTGCTATTAAAACTAGCGATGCACCGATATATCGCCGTCTCTCCTCCCCGCTCAGCCTCCTGTCACAGATTGGCAGAGCGGTGTGTAGGCGGAGACAGCCAGCGCTGTCACAGGAGGCTGAGCTCCGCTTGCTAACTGAAACAGGCTGGAGAGCGGCACAAACACTCAGCGATCAGTGATCGCTGAGTGTTTGTAAATAATTGAGGACAGAGTATCTTAACTATATCTCCTCAATAATCAATGAATGGGAGTGATCTTCTTCCTGTTCATTCATGATTGTGGTTATAGTAAACATACTATGTCCTCATGTTATGAATGAAAAGGAACACTTCGTATAGAGGATTCCTGTTCATTGATAACTGGGGCTGCAGAAAAAGAGACTTCGAAAAAGAGATTGAGGACACAGAGTCCTATTTTAAAAAGGAAATATCAGGGGTCTATTTAGACGCCCAATATTTCCCCAATGCCCCTAAAAGTAAAAAATTATATTAAATAAAAATGAATAAATAAGATTAAAAAAAATTAAGTTTTTATAAAAATTTAATATTTTTTAAAATTTAAAAATTTAAAATAAAAAACATTTTTGGTTTCCGGCTGACAATTTTTTTCATTTCGGTTTCATTTTTGAAATTTTTATTTTGGTGCACCTCTAATTAAAATATAAGATACAAACATGTGGATGGGCTTTGTGGATCAGCTCATTGGTGTTGAGTAATACCTCTGGACATCATAATATTGACGGGTTATTTACTAAGCTACTGAAAAAAATGTGGTGTAACCGTAGCATCTAATTTTCAATTTACAGGAATCCAAGAACAAGTCTTGATAGGTTGATATGGGTTGCATTACTTATACCTGCCTTACTAAATATATATGTGGGTGTTATGTCTGACATTCGTCAAATGCTTTGCGTGTTAAGACTTGTATGCTTTCCCGCTGGCATGTCCTACCAAAGCTCTTGGCTCAAGGTGTGCTAGCTGGGTTGGCATGAACAAGAATTGCCAGCTAATGGCACAATAGTGCATGTCTGCCCACGCTCTCCGCCCCAGGCTACACAACACTGCTTGTAGGTTGCAGTATCGCTGACAGTCGTTTTTTTTTGTCACTGTCCCATTTCTTCTAGTGCCGAATTTGAGAAATGAACAGTTTGCTCCATCTTTGGCACGGTTACCTGTGGAAGCTTGTCTCTCCTTGGTATCGAGGTTTAACTACAAGTGATGCTCGTGTTTCATGCATGAGAAGGTGTCAAAGCATTGGGAGGGAAATCTCCTCTAGGTTCCCAGTGTCCTATCTTGAGTGATGAAGACGTAGTGTAGTCTTACCCTCTTTGCTGAAACTGAAGCCACCACTACAAGAATAAAAGACTTGGTGCCAGTCTGCATAAAGAATGTGATTGCTGAATAAAGGCTGGCTGGTAGTCAGCGCATCGCAATGCAAGATTCTATATCGCATATGTCTTTAAAATTGAGTTTACATCAGTCTTATCTTTTTTTTTCTCATTCATTTTTAAACTGTTTGAACTGTGGAGTTTGACACACACCTTGCTGAACTGTGGAGTTTGACACACACCTTGCTGCATATGTAGAATTATTTTCCTGTCTGATTAAAGGAGAAGTCCACAAAAATGAAGATTTGGCAGAATGAGGAGAGGTGAATGTAAATTATACATAAGACTTACCTTCATCGGAAGTCTGAACCCTTCCAGGAATCTTTTTTCTGCCCCTCCATCTTCCTTGTCTGGCCATTCGATGTGCAAAGTAGTACATAGAAAGATCATTGACATGCTATTCAGTAGGCGCTAAGAAAGCCGAAACCACTTCACAATAAAGTCCAATAACCAAACAGAAGGCTCCACTTTTATTTGAGGGGGGGTGCATGTTATTTTTTTTCTGTATCCTATACCATCCAACAAGGCTGAATCCCTTATAACTGCAGGTTCAGGCTCACTGTATATGTTTATGGGAGCTCTCCCATGTAGGGGGGATAGAGGCCAAAAAATCTTCGATGGGCTTAGACCAGAATAAATGTAAAAAAACACGAGGAAAATGATGTCCTTTGAAAAGAATACCATCACCCTTCATTGCGGACTTCTCCTTTAATAGAAAATTCCACCTCCATAAAGAAAGTTGAAAACTTCATTATTAATGTCACCTCCAGGCACCTCCCTGGTCGGATCTCCAAGCAGCTTTTCCTCCCATATAACATAAAAAAAATGAATGCACCAAATCCACTCAAAAGTTCAGTTTAAAAGGAACAGCTGCTCGCTGGCGTTCCAGGTAGGGAGATCCCTCGTGGTCCATATTGTAGGGGGCTTGGCACTTGTATTATGAAGGATCTATTAGTAAGCTCTACAGTTGGCCAGTGAAATGTCTGAGAATGAAAATATGAAATGGTTGTTCATACTGTGTGACCTGTTCCAATGATTTCAGTTAATTTTACGACATCACCATCGAATAAGCTTTTGTACAAAATGTCTGTTTCAGAATTTGCTTTTAGTTTTTTGTCTTGATTTTTTTTTTAAATAAAATATTTGACATTTGTGGTTATGAGCACATTAAAATATTTTAAACAAGCTTAGGATTATTTATTACAGTAAATTTGTCATAAAGCTTTTCAAACTGAATCCGTGAAGAGAAATGTTATGAAGATTTATCATGGACTGGGAGTGCAGATTTATCATGGACTGGGAGTGCAGTTTAATATTATTTCTCTTCACTGACTTATGGGAGATGACAAGGACAAAAGTGAGCCTTCCACCCGAGGCTGCCTGGCGGGAAAGTGAAACAGTTTTGGAAATGTTTTTTTTGTGTATGCAAACTGAGCATATGATACAAAAAAACCATAAGGAGAAATCACCATTAGAGAACATTGCATTTCAGACAAGTGCTCCCTCCTGAACCTTGCTATTGGTTCTCTAGTGTCAGACATCTGCTCTCTCCAGAACCTTGCTATCGGTTGTCCAGTCTCCGGTCTGAATTGTTAATGCCGGTGACAGGTTCACTTTAATGACGACAAAACGCAATGATGATGTGCAATCTGATTCCTGTGTATTGTAAACCCTCCCCCCCCTCAGTGAAAGGTTAAATCCAATTGGTTGCTACAACTTTTACTGCATCATGCACCTTGCTCTCTGCCCCTTAGCATAAGCCCATCGCGCTTTAGTAGGTAACGCACGCTAAGAAATATAATCCTATCAGTCTAACCAGAGCATTACTCTTTAGGCCGCCCTATTTAAATGGTGAAACTTATAGCAATGTATTGATTGATTGGTATGTTGTTTACATTTCAGTGTTTGTAAAGAGAATTCCAGTACTGAGAGCTGTTTAATTTTACATCCAGTGCCTGTACATATTCCTGTTTAGTGCTGGAAGTGTGGATGAATGCAGTTAAACCCTATATATTATCCTTGTACATTTTACGAATGATAATAAATTATTGAACTGAATTGAGGGTGGAGTTCTATGTGTATCTGTGTGTCGCTTTATGTTTTTGAGGCCTATAAGGGTTGGGGCATACAAAAGTCATGGTAAATCCAGTCTTTTGCAACACAGTGTCCTTTCTTTTTGGCTGGGATTTCTAATCATAAAAGACCTATACGTCCACCTTATTAATGTGCGCACACATTAATAAAAAAAATGTTAAAAAAATGTGCATTTCGTAATTGTTTTGCACTGGAGCCTGCAAACCAATGCAGCTGGAATCAGTGGATCGTGGGTGCAATGCTCTGGCTCCTGCAGACTATTCGCCCAGCCCAAGGAACGGATCTTCTGTTATGGGGTTGGAGGAAGTAATCAATGGACTACAGGTGCAGTGACGTCAGTTCACTTGTGCTCCACTGAGATCTTCGAGTCCCTCTGATGTGATGACTGGATCTGTGAATGAATGATTGAATGATGCAGCTGTGTGGGGGGAATGTAAACCGAAGACTTCAGGTAGAAGAACCCCGTGATTCAGGTAAGGAGGGTGGGGGGGCTGGAGAATGTGTCCATGTTTTATGTTATACCATAAATATGGGTGTATCATGAAGCATGGTCACAAAGGTGAACTTAGCCGTTTAAAAAGTCCAAATAGAGATTCTCTGCAATGGAAGAGGTATTTTATACACAGCTCTCAGATGGCCGTGTCTTCTACCTTCTCTCTTCCAGATTTGCAGCCTCTGTCAGGCACTTCAGACTTCCAGGCGATGCCTATGTCCCTCACCACACTTATGGTTCCATCATCTTACCCCTTACTTCACTGTTGTTGTGGGTATTGAGGTTGGAGTGGGAGGATGAAACCACTGCGCACAGCGTGGGACACAGGCATCTGACACACCAGGAAGTATTGAATGCTGTAGAGTCTGGCAAGGCTGCAGTGCTGGAACAGAACCAGGTAGGAGACAGGAGTTGAGTATAATCCATTTTTGTTCTTGCAGGGAAACCATTTTTTATTGTTTTAAGTGACTGACCAGAATACTTCCAGTACATAACTATAATTCACATTACAAGACAAGATTTCACCCATTGGTGGTACTGCCAGTAAAATCCTAAAAGACCCAGGAGCTGCAGAAGGGAAGGACCCCTCCATGTTTGTAAATAGCCTGGAGCATGTCGGTTTTCTGGCTATCCTCCAAAGGAAACTCCACTTTCCTAGAGGAAGGAAGAGAAAATATCTCCATCTCGGTTCTTTGCAATGCAAAGGAACTTCATTGCAAATGCTTCTTAGCTTCTGAATGTTCTGAGACCATCACAGTAACCTCCTTAAAGTGAGGGAAATCAGAGCGTTACAATTACATGATCATTCCCAACAATGTTGGAAAAATTATTTGGACAAACACATGAGCTTAAAATAAAATTTTAAGAGGTGTTGTGCATACAAACAAAATGGTGGTCAATGCCTCCAGTGTTGCTATGGTCTCCAGCCAGCAACATTTTACATTTCCCGACATAAAATTATAGCTACTGTTGTTCCCCATGGTTTCTGTCTGTGTTGTAAAGTAGTCACCGCTCCAAGCTCGCTCCTGTGATGGACTACAATCTCATGTTTAGTTTACTAATTTGTATTGAAGTTATAGTCCATCACAGGAGGGAGCTTAGTGTGGTGACTGCTTTACAACACACACAGGGACCATGGGGAACAAAAGTAGCCACCCTCCAGAAGGAAGGACAGTGCTGGCACCAATTCAGAGATGATTTGAGAATCTACAGCTGAGTGATACACAAATAAGGTCCAGTATTGTTAATAGTTAAGGTACTTGCATGTATTTTTAAGATTTAACTCCTGAATTTTGAAAGTATTTTTAAGATTTAACTCCTGAATTTAGTGCCACTCTAAAGACTCCAATTGGGATATTCACCTAGAACAGAGTCCAGCTCTCCGCCACTTCTCCTCTATCAATAAAACCTTGACAGTAGTTTACCATTTCCTACTATCCAAAAGTAGAAAAAAAATATGTCTTTAGATCATACAATGGTTGAATAGGCTTACTTGTGAATAAAAGCGCTTGGCGCCTGCTGAAGGACCGTGAAAGGTCTCGCTACAATATCACAAATGTCATGATATCTCCACATTCACCTCAACAGGACATGTTTACTCCGGTCACCTGGCTTAATCCATAAACACACGGCATCATGAATACATCCCTGCTTATATCTCATTCACAAATTCATGACCAAAGCCAACAACCTATACACTGTGAAACATGATCAGCCTGGGCTATTGGTGTCCTTTACCCACTAATCAATATTCAAACCAGACTTAAATTTCATTTCCACAGATGACACTTATATCACCTCTCTCTGCCGTCACCAATCTTGCCTCTTTTTCCTTAATAAAACATCATGTGCTCGGACAGACTGTTCCACCTGAAAGAGAGAAAACACTTCACATAAACAAATAAATGATAAAAGCTGTTTAAGAGATATACAAATAACAATGCTGCCCATACAGCGTCAGACTTTAAACGATTAGATCCAGCTGGGCAGGGAAGCCGCAGCAAGAGGTAATCAGCATGCATAATAAGCATTGAAAGCGCTCATTATTGTACAAAAATATTGCAAGGATACTTCCCAATGCGGTCATTGAAGGTGCCCAACATCACCTAATAAGTCACGGTATGTCTAAAGTCAGATTTCTCACCATTGGTCACTAGTCTAGTTATAGGCAACCTTTACTGAAAGTGAAACTAAACTCAAGAGTTAAATCTTCAAAATGAATTCAGTTACCTTAACTATTAACGAAAAGGTATCTTATTTTTGTATCACTCGGCTGTAGATCCTCAAATCATCTCTGAATTGATGCTGACACTGCAATGGTATGCTGCAAGGTAGTGGTTCTTACTGTAGTTTTATTTCAAATGTTGTAAACCAATGGAATAAGGTAATTAAGTCAAATAATACAACTATCAGACCTAAAGCCTGAATAAAAATTTTGGCTAAAACATTAAGCAGCAATACAAGGAAAACAGAAAAAACGGTGAAAAATACTCCAGGCCATGAACTTTCCCCACTAATACCAGTAACTTGACCAAGTGCCACCATTAAATCATGTTATCTTGAATAAAGGGAAGAATACAAGTTCACTCCAAACCACTGGTTGGCCAGGTCATTACCCCAGCCCCTTTGGCTGAGATCAGGTCACCAATAATGGCATTTCATCCAACATCTGGTTACATAACTGGCACGAAGAATTTTTAGACTGCACCTCAGTCTTTAAAGTAAAGCATTGAAACTAAAGTTTGGCTTAAAAAAAGAACAGGACTCTTAAGTGACACTAAACTCAGGAGTTAAATCTAAAAAATGCATTCAAGTACCTTACCTATTAATGATACTGGACCTTATTTGTGTATCACTCACCTGCAGATCCTCAAATCAGCTCTGAATTGGTGCTGACACTGTCCTTCCTTCGGGAGGGTGGCTACTTTTGTTCCCCATGGTCCCTGTGTGTTCAAAAGTAGCCACCACTCCAAGCTCACTCTCATGATGGACTACAATCTCATTACAAATTAGTAAACTAAATGTGAGCCCGAACGTGCAAATGATTTATTTTTACCCCTGGGCCATCATCCAGAACCCCTGGTTTACAGAAGTAACAGTCCAATATTATATATAATAGGCAAATTTTTCATACTGCATATAGCTGTTTCAGGTTTGTAGGCCACTAACAGTGCAGTGCTTGGAAACCACGGCTTCTATAAAACGGAAAATTGTATCATACTTACCAGTCATTTTCCTTTCCTGGTGCCTATCCATGGCAGCATACCTGTGATAGGCCCCGCCCCCTATCCCACCTACAGGACCAGTTAAAATCTATAAAAATGAGGGAGAAACTCCCCCCAAGCCTTCAAGTAACTAGCCTCGAGAGTAAGGAAGGGTATATGCTGCCATGGATAGGCACCAGGAAAGGAAAATTATGCAAATAGTTTATTAGACAC
The DNA here is from genome assembly GCF_000935625.1 of Nanorana parkeri. Classification (NCBI taxonomy): domain Eukaryota; kingdom Metazoa; phylum Chordata; class Amphibia; order Anura; family Dicroglossidae; genus Nanorana; species Nanorana parkeri. The sequence goes on from NW_017306748.1 coordinate 1,084,141, forward strand.
CTGATAAAGAGGCTTGGACCGCTCTCCTACCAAAGTCCACTGTAGTTAAGGTCCCTAGATCAATCCTATAGTGTCGTAGAAACGTATGCTGCGAAGACCAACTTGCTGCCTTGCACATTGTTTCGATTGGAACTCCGGTTTGCTCCACCCATGATGCCACCATAGTTCTAGTAGAATGAGCCCTCGCCTGAGGAGGCTGCCGAACCACTGCCTCATATGTTCTCTTATTCGTTTTAACAATCCAGGTAGATAAGGTTCTGGACTTCGCCTCTCTTCCTTGGAATTTTCCTCCTGTGATTACGAACAAGTACTCCGTTTTCGTGAATGATTCTGTCAATCTCAGGTAGGTCTTCAGGGATCTGGATACATCTAGCTCATGCATGGGCTGATTTTGAGAGTCAGTCATGAAAGTCGGTAAAATCCATTCCTGGGTTAAGTGAAAAGGAGAGACAGCCTGAAGTGTGGCAGTGGACGTAATTGTACCCTATCAGGAAAAAAACGAGATGAATGGGTCTTCTGATCCCAAAGCTTGGATTTCTGAAATGCGCTTTCCAGAGGTAATTGCTACCAGAAAAAGTTTTGAGAGTTGAAGTGACAACCCTTTGCACCCACAGAAAGCAGATCCTTGTGGGATATTTCATTAACATGTCGAACACCAAAGGCAAGTCCAATTGAGGAAACAGGGTCCTCCTTGGAGGCCGCAGCCATATTTCTGCCCTTAGGGCCATTGACTCTCTAATTGTACAGTTCCTGTGTGTTTTGTGGCTACTGATATTGCATAGATTTGGACCTTTAGGGATCTGCATAGATTTGGACCTTTAGGGATCTGCATAGATTTGGACCTTTAGGGATCTGAGGCTAAGACCCATCTCCAACCCCTCCAGTAAAAAGGACAGAACATGAGCTGTACTGGGAGAGTCAAATTCCTTTTTTGATGCATTTCTGACAGATTCTGTGTGTGGCCTGGGGGGAGTTTCTCTCTCACTTTTATAGATTTTAACTGGTCCTCTAGGTGGGATAGATGGTGGGGCCTATCACAGGTATGCTGCCATGAAGGCACCAGGAAAGTAAAGGTTGGGGGCGAGAACAAGTGTTACCAAACAGCGAAAAGTAACCAAAAAACTATCCACTAAAAGAGAGGGTATCTGAATGCATTACTTCCATATCTCATCCAAATAATAAGGGGTTTATTTCTCATTTTAGGGTGGTGGGTGGAGCCATAAACAGTTGTACATTTGGCATCAATGGTTCTAGAAAAGGCCAACCTACTTGGCTAAGAAAAGCACCTTGCAATTATTTATGCTTTCACAGACACTATAGCCTTCACTAGAAATATTACTCAAATCCGAAGAGTAAATATATAAACCAGATGTGCACAATGACAGCATCGTTCTTACCTTCTCCTATAACTATACAGAAAATCGAATTCTTTGTGCTTGAAAGGTTTGTTCTGCTTAGGCGCCTCTAGGTAAATTTGCCTGTTTCCACAGGGCCTGTCAGTTGCAGGAGGAAGTCCCTGCCCTGGAGTATTTGCATAGTGCCCCTTGCCTCATCCCTGCTTGTCTCTTGAGAATGTTCTAAATGTGTGCATTACAAACTGAATGTGGGGACAGTGCATGATGAACACACTGGAGGCCACGCTGTCTGTTGTCTTTTTTGCAATTTTCATCGAAGGTAGGTGGCTATATTTATTTGCTGCAAATCACTGTTTCTGGTGGACAGAGGCTTGTAGGAAGGAAAAGAGCAATGTGCCTCCTGCAGTATTCCCATGCAGCCAAGCTGCAGTCACCTGTTAATGTTCTCAGATGGCTTGTAACTGATAAAAGGTGAAATCTGGGTGCTGTGGGTTACTGCTCTTTGTACGACCTTGTTAAATTGGTTTTCTGTTTCACAAGCACAGAATACAATGGTGTGCTTTAACTCACACCAGCCAACTGCACTGCAGTTTAGAGCCGCCAGGGAGACGTGAAAGCTAAAATTGGGTTTCCTTTTTAATTATTGTTTCTGTGGAAAATGTATCAGAATATTTGGTAAATTCCATAAAAGGTCAAAGACGAGTCACATTGTGCTTCTGAAGGGGATTTCAACAACAACATTAACTTCCGTGTGTAGTAACACACTGTAAAGGTCCCACGTTTGGTAGACAAATCTAAGTACAGATTTTACCTGGGGGACCTGCTTGTGAAAGCTGCTATTTAACTTAACTGCCAAAAGATATCTGGTCAGAACTGGTGAAACTTCAGGTACAGCCAGCACATCAAAGTCCATCAGCAAGGGGACTGCATTTAGAGTTTCTCCGAAATCCTGACTGTAAATTGTCCACTTCTCAACATAATATAACCAGTAACTTGTCCACTTCTCAACATAATATAACCAGTAACATCACTAGTGTCCTATCCCACAGGAGGTGGCCCTTTTTTACATTTCCATCATTGTGTAGGTTTAACAATCTAATATGAATGTCTGTGTTTTAGCAATGTACATCTGACATTGTCTATTCAGACCTGTGTACAGCGAACAGTTGTTTACACCAGTAGAACCAAACGGTGACTGTGCTGTGAAAATACCGTTTCCTGCACATCTGTGTGAAAGAGGAAGCAGATGAGCCATGTCTAGAAGTCTATTGGAGCAGTGAGGCAGAACAGTATCTACAATACATTCAGATACAACATTGATTTCATGGACCGTAGATCTACGTAGGGGGTGAGACGTTTCATTGTGATATCATCTTATATCCTATAAGCACTGTACTAAAATGACACCCCTGGATCCATTATACAGAAATACCCAGGTATGAGTTGTATCCTATTCTGCTGAAACTGGCAAGTTTGGATAGGTATCATAGAACGGAGGTAGCCAAACTTTGGCCCTCCAGCTGTTGTGGAACTTCAAGTCCCATGAGCCATTGCAAGACTCTGCCTTTGAGAGTCATTCCTGTGGTTGTCAGATGTATAATGGGATTTGCAGTTTCAGTACAGCTGGATGGCCAGAGTTTGTCATATAATAGCAATGGGTACCAATAATCTGTACACTGGTGGTTACACCTGTCGTATAATAAAAATGGGAACCAATAATTTTCACACTGGTGGGTCAAAAATATGCTTTTTTTGTCACCTTTGCACAAAGTAATCAGTTGCTACAAAAGCAGACTTTTTAGTTGCCTACAATGTGGAGTATTACAAATACAAAAATACTAGGGATGCACAGATACATTGAGTACCAATGCCGATACTTGGCATTTTCATGAGAACTACCAGGGTTGTAGCGGTTGCAGCTGGGACTTGGCTCTGGGGCTCCACAACTGTCCTTAAATCATTTGTCGATATTGTTTTAGAAAAACTGTCGCATGACAATAAACAAAAATGTATTAGTACTCGTACTTGTAAGTAGTTGGGCAAGTACCAGTACTCGCAAAACTGGTATTGGTTTTATAAAAACAAAATCATTCATTAAAACAGAGATGTACAAATCCCAGGAGCTCCATGTGCTCCTTACAAATGACAGCTGCCTCTTAAATTTTTCTCTAGTCTAGTCTTGGTACAAGTACAGATACTTTTCGAGCTCCAAGTACTGTACATGGTATCGGTGCATCCCTAAAAAATACCTTTGATTCCCAGAAGGGATTATTCTGTTATTTTCAAAAAGTTGTAATAAGTACAATAAAACAAAATTAAAAACAGGACAGGTAGCATGGATCAGCCGCTCTATTTCACTAAATAATGCTATAAAGCAAGCTGTAAAGCCAAATATTGTTTTTCTTCTTTAGTTTTGGAGAGAGTAGGGAAAGGCAAGAGCCTTTGTCGAGTTTATATTGCTGCCTGTGACCCTGCTGCGGAGATTAACTTTCTTTGGTGATTATTCTCCCCAAGAGAGAAAGTGAGGGGAAATCCAAACATTCTGAGCTGTCACCAGAGCATGAGGTCAGTCGATATCATCCGATTGGGAAAGCTGTTCCTATGGCAAGTCTCTAAGTTGGGAAGTTTGTTCACTTCCTAGAGATTTCTTTCACTTCCTAGAGATTTCTATATATGCCTATTGGCATTCAATGACCAGAAGTGAAAGGAAATCTTCCCAGTGGGACACAAACAGAGCAAAGAAAGAATAAAACTCTTATAAAGTTTTTTTTCTTTGAGGTTACAGTAGACAGTCGGTGAGGTTACAGTAGACAGTCTGTAAAGAGGAACTTCACCCATGTGTGATAAAAAAAATTATTTCTCCGCTTAGCTGGTTCCCTGAGTTGTCCTTAAAACTAGGGATGCACCCATACCGTTTTTTTTTTCGGTATCGATACTTTGCTTTCTGTGCTCGCCGATACCGAGTACCGATACTGGTGCTTCGGTTGGCATGGAGCCGGCTTCTTGGGCAATCTGATTGCCCGGGAAGCCGGCTCCATGTTCTTTGGCCGGCTCGATTGTGATTGGCCGGGAAGCTGGCTCGATGCCGATTGGCTGGGAAGCCGGTTTCTCAGCCAATCAGGAAGCCGGGCGGCGAGTAATGACCCGCCTCCCTGATTGGCCGGGAAGCCAGCTTCCTAGCCAATCACCATGGAGCTGGCTTCCCGGCCAATCA
>NW_017306748.1:1089260-1093986 GCF_000935625.1 Nanorana parkeri
AGCCGGTTTCTCAGCCAATCAGGAAGCCGGGGGGCGAGTAATGACCCGCCTCCCTGATTGGCCGGGAAGCCAGCTTCCTAGCCAATCACCATGGAGCTGGCTTCCCGGCCAATCATTACTCGCCACCCGGCTTGCTGAGTGCCCAGGAAGCCGGCTCCATGTTCCCCCACGGCACTGCCGGTCAGAGGAAATTCTCCTCTGACTGGAAGTTACGGTATCGGGGAAGGTATCGGAGCATTTGGGCGCGTACAAGTACTCGCCCAAATACTCTGTGTTTTGAGTAGGGATGCACCAATACAAACTCACATCTGGCAAATCCAGCATTATCCTGCTTTAATCTTACACTCTGTCCCCACATGTTGGATCCTGCAAAGCCATCTTCATAGCCTTGGTCATCAGAGACAGCTGTCTCTTTTGGGTTCTTCCAGCCAGCCCCTCACCCCCAAGTTTGTTTCAGGTTGCCCCAAAGCATACTGGGATGCGTGACAGGGCTATCCCAGGCAGCTTTGGAGTGCTGGGGATGTCATTCTTACCTAGGTGAGAAAGGCAGGAGCGCAGTGTGCACTTCTCATAAAACGTTGTTTAAAAAAAATTAAAAATTATTTTTAAAAAATTACAAATCCTTGAAAGGTGTGGGTAAGGCGCGATGAAAGCACGAGCTGTGCACCACAAAAAGATGTATTTTACAAAAAAGTTTTGAAATCTGCAATTTTGTAAGAGGAGGGGGAAGGAGCAATATTCTTCTAAGAAAAGACGGGTGAAGGCCTGCTTTAAGGTCCCTCGATTTCCCGCCAGTGGTAGCCAATACTATGGCAAGCATATTCTCCATCCTTGCTGTCCTGCATACAAATCCTTCATGTGCTGCCCACAGAAAGAATGCAAAGCAGTAATTTTCAATGCTGACAGATGGGCAAAGAAAAGGGAGCTTTCATCGTTGGTCTGGGCCCAAGCAGGACCCTGACCAGGTAAAAATAGATTTGCAGAGATTAAGTTAGTGTTAGGGTCTAGGTTAAGGTCAATGTTAGGATCTTGGGTTAAGGATTTTGGGTTAAGGATTTTGGGGGCAAAGTTTTAGAGTTCAAGCTAAATGTTAATGTGAAGTTAAAGTGTATGTAAACCCCAAATCTATTTTTTAGTATATTCGGCATCATGCCTTGCTGTATACAGTTTCCTTACGCAAACAGGTTTTGTTGCAAAATTTCATACATGGAGATCTTACCACTAACAGCATTTCCTGTTTCAGGCTCACAAGCTAAGCTGCTGGCTCACAATTAGCAGCAGGGCTATCAGCCTGCTATATGAGCTCCTTCATTTGGCCGCTGGAGCGCATAACTGATATGCCTGATAGGCATCCCAATGGCCAGCTATAGTAGTGCATACAGTGGGCTGACAATACATTTAGCAAGGCCTAAAGTTGACAGCCTGCAACTGGAAATGCTGCTACTGACAGGATCTCCGGGTAAGAAATGTTGCAAATACAGCAAAAGCTATATATAGTAAGGCTTGATGCCAAGCATAGTCAACACTACAGTAGGTGTTTGGTTTGCCTATTTTTGGTTTGCATACACTTTATGAATTAAGTGTTTGGATCAGGTTAAGTGATAAGTTTCAATATCAGGTTAAGTTGCTGCGGAAGGTTAAGTGTCAATTTGAGGGGATAATATTGAGTTTTATGGTTTTAATGAAGGTTGACCACGACCCTTATAAAGAAATATCTTGAGAAAAATATAGGGACTGCCATTGCTGACCTTCTTTTGAATATGCTAGTTATCTGGTTGTTATGTTGAACCACTGGATTCAGTACATTAGTCATACTTTAAAGGTAAATGAGAGAGAGTCAAACATCCTTATCTGCATACTTGTTTTGGGTTAGCGGCTATATTTATTGAAGACAGAGGTTCGGCATGGCAGCCAGGCAACTAGCATCAGCAATGAAAAACTCCAGGTTTCTCTCTGGAAAGGTTTTCTTTAAGCATTAGGTCAGCGTTGGATTCAAGGACCAAAAACATGTTATGGCTCCTAAGTGCCACAAAACTATATGGAGCGGAGCCTACCCTGATTGTGTTTGGGTTTGCCGGAGAGCAGAGTCTAAGGGATCGGTAGTATTCCACAGGGACCCCCTCACAAGGTGGGGGAGTCTTTAGACTCAGTTGGGTCCTGTCCCCAGGTCGCTTGCCTGGATACTAGTAGACGCAATAGCAAGATTCAGTATGACCACCAATGGAATGAGCCAGTTAACCAGAGGGAAAAAAACTGTGGAAGGCGGTGGGCACATGGAAGAAAAATGATTGGATGCACCCAGCCATGAGGGCTTGGAAAAGCTGAGTTTGCAGGCAGAGTGTGCCATGAGAACCGACCACATGGTTTGCAGAACCTCTGAGATTAGGAGAGTTGGCATACTAGGTGTACTTGGAACAGAAGGTGAAGCGTGCCTGGTGGAGTAGCTAAACAAAAAGAGCTGATGGATGTAGCATACCCGAAGCAGAGAAGCTGGATGATGGACCGTACCAGAAACAGCAGTTGCAAAGAAGCTGACAGATGGAGTGTATGTGTAGCTGTGGCTAAAAGGAGGAGCAGACAGGTGGACCACATCAGGGGCAGTGGCTGAACTGCATGGACCAGGCACCAGAAAAGGCTCAGGGGATAAAGAGGCACAAGGGCAGACAGGTTATTAATGTAGGGGCTTGGCAACTACATGGAAAAATATTGCACAGGTGTCTGTCCATCGTGGACCAGCCCTTGAAAGATGCAGCTGAGTGCCAGTGACATAAACTTATTGACTCTGCTCACCAGGGGAGAAATGTGCATAGGCACGTGTCCTAGAAGACACATTGCACTTGTTGTAATGGTTACTTACCTGCAGAGAACTAGCAATGGCTGTTTTTCTGCACTAAAAACCAAGCTACCAGAACAATGTTTATCACATATTGACCCACTGGGGCAAGATGAATGTCAGGAGGTTTCAGAGTTCTGTCATTTTTATTTAGAGAACCAAGTAACATTATGTCAGGGACTAACAATAACACAAGTGTCAAGCCTCAAGTTTCAAGGGGAAATTTGTACAGTGCATGACTTTGCGATAGATACAGGACTTTTCATCACCTTTTCACAAGACTGCGTTACTCTGGACACATTTATACCCAGGGCAGAATCAGGGCACACCCCTGCTCCATTAATGAGTTATAAAGCTTTAAAGTAGAAGTATGACCTCTATTTAATAATAATGTGCTGCAGAAACTTCATTATGGGTGCACCTGCACTTACAGTTTAATCTTAGTTCCCCTGCAAAGTCCTTCAAATACATGCTGAACCTGCTATTAAAATCCACCTAGTGCAGCTTCCTGTAATGGCGTGGCCACAATGCTGCAGTGCTCCTGAGTTCCCGCCCTTGTGTAGCCTGGGCCTGCTTGCACTACAACGGGCACGGCTATCAGCATTGACATTGCTGACTCATAAGCATATAGCTTGTCAATCAGCACCTGGTCCCACCTAGTCCTGCCCACTGCTTTCTGGATTGACAGCACTGCCTCTGTTGCTGGAACCCCCTGACTATGAGCTGCAGTGTCTGGGAGGGGAAGTGTGTGAGACACAAATGAAGGAGGATTTGGCTCAGGCAGGAAAGGTAATGTAACATAACCTTTGTTTACTTTAGGAGGCTTGTGCATGATACAGTAACTGGACTTGCTACTTGTTTCTACTGTCATGCTGAAGCCTTTTGTTGTATTTAAAAACAGTCCTAACATAATATTTTTCCAAAAAAACAAAACAAAAGTAAAAATGGAAAAAAATGTATTTGGCAAAACTGTACATCAGAGCGTAGAAGTTCATCAGTGGTAGAATAATGTGCAGATAGGCATCCTCTATCAAATACCTTTTAAAACTCTTTATACACATTACAATCAACTCAAGATTTACCAAAACAATGCAATACAAAGACTTATCTAATCTGTATCCAATCAGGTAGATGTTTGCACTACATGTTGGTAGATTGCACAGTCAGGTTGTAACATGCGGAGAGATGATAGGAGATGTTACTCAGATGTGCTCAATGCAAATCCTTTACCTATTCTATTTTCAGATCATGGCAGCAGAGATAAAAAGAAAACATTTTGTTAAGTCCCCGCCCCCCACATACACACGCAGATATGCGTCGGGTGCGCCTACGTGCAAAAACGACAATTGCGCCTATTGTGCCGCACATGTTACATATCGCCGCAAACGTCGGAGTGAGAGCAATAATTCTAGAGCCATTAATCACTGATAACACTAAACTCATGAGCAGTAAAAGCATTTTAATCGTGGCCTATGGGCGTTTTTTGAGATTTTTGCGGGCGCACCCAATTTTAGGGCTTGACATGTTTGTCTATTTACCCGACGTGACCCCAGAATGTACACTGACCTGGTTTTGTTACTGTTTGACACCAGATCCAAAACTAAGAAAAGGAGTTGACTTTATAAAATCACATTTGTATTTGTTTATTTATTTTTTATTCACACAGGTCATCGTACAACTACACAGTGTCCGAACATACCATCACCTACAAGCCCTAAAAATATAAACCCCATTCCCCGGAACAGAGACAGTAAGAAATACTTTTTTTTATCATGCAAACGTATGAAATGGGCAACCTGCAGAACTATCTCCAAGTATTTAAAGGAGATGTATTGGGAGAGTAAATTATACTCTTCCCAATACTTAGAGACGGCATGTGACAGCTGCATTGTC
>NW_017306748.1:1094018-1124333 GCF_000935625.1 Nanorana parkeri
GTGCAAATATGAAAACGTTATATTCACCTGAACCCTGCTGTTACAGCGCTCCCTACAGCCTCTCTCCTCCTACGATCCAGCGATGGACTGTCCTTCGGCGTCCTAAGCACAGTGTATTGGATGTAATGACTCATGGATCTCTAGACTGCTGGAGCGGAGGGGAAGAGGGGCTGGGGGGACTGCTCTAACAGAAAGCCAGCTCCAATAAATTTTCAAGGTTTCAGATGTATACCAAAAGTGAAAACCATTCATGGAAACTTCCACTTGCATGTTGCTGTAATAACATGTGATATAAACAGCACCCGGAAAACTTACACTAAAGAAGTACGTACTGTCATATACACAAAGTCAAGTGTACCCGTCATCACACAGGCTGCACAGCCTGATGTCTATGGACAGTCATTCTATGCCGATGTGTTACAATGGCCCAGAGTTCTTATCTCTCTCTCTGCAACCAGCTACTCAGTTACAGAAAACTGAAGAAATGTGTGCATCGGAAACTGGTGGCATCATTTCTGCCCTGTAATTAAATTATAATACGCCGTGTCCCTAAGAGGCATTTAACATCAATGTAACTGTCACATAAATATAAAGTAGGAGTAATTTGAGCCTAAAACATAGAACTGGTATAAATACAATAGCATAAAAATGCAGCTATACTAACTGGGCCGCTTTTTCAAGAGTGTATGCTTAATATCCATATTCCTACTTAAAGCTCCACTCCAAAATAACCAAATATTGTTCTGTGCATTCTTACTTGACTCTTGGGTATTTCTTCCAGATCTGAGCAGTAATCCAGTGTGAAACATAGAGGTTCATGTAATAAAGACTGGTCACTGCTGCGCTCTCTCCCTGTGCAGGTCTTGTCTCCGTCCACTCCTGTAATAAAGACCAGTCACTGCTAAAGCGTTTAAAGCGATGCGCAAACTGTTGGCGCTATATAAATACTATGTAATAATAATAATAATAATAATACTCTCTCCCCTTGTGCAGGGTGACTGGTCTTGTATCCGCCCCCTCCTGCAATAAAGACCAGTCACTGCTATTCTCTCTCTCCCTGTGAAGGGGGACTGGTGTTGTATCCGCCCCCTCCTGTAGTTTTCTGCAGGCAGTCCTCCCACAGCTCTGCTCTCTGTGCAGCACAGTGATGATTTAATATAGGTTTGAAAAGGCATCTGGTGCACACAAAGTGGATTTATATCCTTTGTGGCTATTGAGCAATATATTTAAATGAACGTTTTTGTGCCCCAAGTTCAGTGTTAATATACTGTGATATGCTTAATATTGGGTTATGAATCAGTACTGGCTCCAGCTATATAAGGCCTATCTAGTTATATATGCAGATGATTGAGCAAAGACGACATTTGGTGGTTTGACAGTGTAGTAATATTATTCTCGGTTTACAGATTTAGTGCTTCAAGACCCTCGTTTTGTTGGTGTGAGAAAAGGCCGGAATGTCAGCATACAATGTGGATGTCAGAGTTCTTTACCCGTAAACAGCACCGTCACTTGGTATCGTGGACATCAGGATGGGTCAGTTATCAGCTACCTCTTACCAGATGAACATACGATGATGAATCAAAGCATTCTTTATATGAACAAGGTCCAGAAAAAACACAATGGGATCTACTTCTGTAACTTCACAAGAAACAACCTCACTAGAGTTCCCTGTGCAACAGAACTGATGGTTTTTGGTGAGTCCATGCATGGTTATACTGAGTGTTACTCTATGTGGTCTGCGTCTGAGATAGGGTGTAACGGAGTATACATACATCAGCCGTCAAGACACTCAAGGCGTTCAGCTAATTGGCATTTTCTGTAGCTACGGATGGTGCAGTCCCTATTTGTTCTGCTTTGCTGGGTGCCACCACACCCGTCGCTTCCTGAGAGATCTACAAAAACACAGGTGTTCTGCAATGCTACAGAACAGATTGCAACAAAGATTCTGCGCTTTTGGAAAGTAAACTAAAAATCAAATAGTGATCCAAAAGCTGCTATGAGAAGTGTTAAATGTGAAAGTTTTTTTTGAATATTTATTCACAGGGTTGTCACCCATGTTTTGATTCATATAATGCTACAGAACAAACACACTCTGAGCACCTAAGAGAACAGATAACAGAAAGAAGTAGGGATGAAAAGGAAGGAATAAAAAAAAAAAATAAAACATATCTTGAAAATAAAGGAGCGCAGCGGTTATGCTTTGATCTGTTCAAGGACTCGAGGGAACCCTGTACATAAGCTCTAGGTGGATGGGACTATTATAATGAACAGCCAGGGCTATTTTACAATAACTGTAACATTACAATTCTCCCTTAGGAAGAGGCGATTAATTGGGACATGATGTATAAATACATACAGTAAGTGGTCCATATAGCAGACATGTGCGATTCGTTTCAGAAAGATCCTTTATTCGGATATATCCGAATCTCTACACGACAGAAATAATGAATGAAAACTAATCCGAATTTCCGATAATGAAAATTTTGGAAGAAATTCGTTAGCGGTAGTCTGCTGCAAATTTTCGTTTCTGGCCGAAGATTTGTTGCAGCAAAGTGACATTAAACAAAAGAAAAAAATGGCTTTTTTCTTTTTACAGTCTGCAGAAGAGAAAAAAAAAAATCTGAGGTTCTCCCCAAATTTATACCAGACCCTTTAGGTCTGGTAGGAATGTTAGGAGGGACCCCTCCCAAGTAAAAAAAAAAAAAATGTGTGAGGTTCCCCCCCAAAAGCCATGCCAGGCCCTTTAGGTATGGTAGGAATTTTAAGTGGGAACTCCACCCACAAAAAATGGGGGAAAATTCCTACCAGACCCTCCATCTGAGCACAGGCCCGGCAGGGCAGGAAAGGGGGGTAACGATGATGTTATGCCCTAAATGGCCCTCCTAACATTCCTACCAGACCTAAAGGGTCTGGTATCAATTTGGGGAGAACCTCAGATTTTTTTTCTTTTCAGCAGACTGTAAAAAAAAAAAAAAAACCTTTTTTTTTTTTTTTCTTTAAAACAGAATGTAAAAAAAAAAAAAAAAACCCTTTTTTCTTCTTTTGTCTAATGTGACTTTGCTGCAACAAATATTTGTCCAAAAACGAATATTTGTACAGACTATCGCTAACTAATTTCTTCCAAATCCAGAAATGAATTGGCTTTCGGTCCCGAATCCCGAAAAACAAAATAACGGAAAATCCAAATGAATACGAAACAAAACAATTTTTTTGCCGGTGCACATGTCTACCATATAGTATGTTTGGTACAAAGATGATCACTTGAAATGCATTACACAAGAAAATGGGAGACTGGAATCTATCCAAAAAAATGATTTAACCTCCACATACAGAAAGGTTCCTTTACAGTAAGAGTTCTAGCCAACGCGGTAGAACTGGCTAGAAATATTAAGAAATAATACTCTTGAATGTTGATCTAGGGTGCTATCCAATTGTTTTAGCGGATCTGTAAGGAGTTTTCTCCCCTTGTTTTCTTTGCTTTTGCTTCGGTGAACTGCAGGTTCGAGGGTACAAAGTCTAAAGTGTTTTGGTATAAGTGACCTCTGTCACTAAAAGGTAGAAAAGAAGATAAAGCCCACCTGTAAAAGGAGATGCTGTATACCTAAGTTCTCGGCGGCCTGTGTGTAAACAATTGTTGCCTTGCTGCTCCCCAACATCTTCAGGTACCCTAACTTCAGGTGCGTCTAAAACCTGCACACACCTCCATAAGCTATGGTTCCTTCCACCGCCTCATATGTGCCGTAGAGACGCACAACCCTTCAGAAGGGACCACAACATCCCACTGGAGGACTAGAATCATATAGCAGGAAGTGTTGTTTACCTTCAGAGGAGTTGGTAAATGGAGGAAAATGGTATAGAAAAGGAACAGGAGATTTAGGATGTTTCCTATATGACCCAGATTATTACTTTTGCAAAGGCTGATCAGATGGGTACTCTCTGCACCATGTCTAACTATTAACATATTGAAAAGCACTGGTCTACCACAGGTCCTGACATTGATGGAGTAAGCTTTTATATAATAAAATATATAAAATGATCAAATAATTTTGCTGCAATATTCCACTTCTATCCAGAGATTCCCCACTCTCTACCTTTTTCCCCAGTCCGATGGCCAACATCATTCAATCCACTTTCTCTGAGCCCATGCCTAGCTTAAGTGAGAGAAGCAGCAGCACAGTGATGAGCTCATCCCTCAATCACCCTGCTTTCTCCTTAGCACATGAACTAATTGGCTCCTGGTGCTTCTTCTTCCTCTCACACTCTAGTTCTGCTGTGCAAGGAATGCAAGAGGCTGATACTAGGTCATAGGGATGCACAGATACCAAGATCTCGTACAAGTACAGATACTTTTCCAGCTCCAAGACTAGACTAGAGAAAAACTCCAAAGTTAGGGAGCAGCTGTCATTTTTCATGAGCATTAGCTACGGGGCTCCTGGGATTTGTACATCCCTGTTTTAATGTATATTTGTTATAAAGCTATTCCTCACTTAAGACCGAGTCCCGTTCCTACGACTAGGTCGTTAAGCAAATTGGTCGTCAAGCGAGGAACTGTATTAGTACAGTATTGTACTGTGGTGTTGGAGATGTACAGTACTGTACAGTGTACTGTACATCTGTTAATAGAGTACTTACTAAGAATAGTAGCGGAGAACGGAGTACAGTACTGTATGCAAGATGAAGTCGGTGAGATGCCGCACTGCCGTTGCCACGTACCCACACATACGGTTGGAGAGCTGGTCGTAAGTGTGAGCGGTCACTAAACAGGTAGATGGTTAAGTGAGGAATAGCTGTGTGTATGTATATATACACTGAGTGGCCAGATTATTATGACCACCCCATCAGTACTTCGTTGGGCCACGAGATAACTCCAGGAGATTACTTTGTTGGGCCGCCTCATGACTCCACAAGATGTTGAAAGGTGATGCAAGGAATCTGACACTGCACTGTTGCCCTTCTGTTGTCTTGTACCAGTCTTGCCACTCTCCGTTCTGCCCTAACATTGACTAGTCGCTGACGGCCACAATTCGCACGTTCAGACCCAGATTTTCGGCTGACAGTCCAGTCTTTAAACACTTTAACAATGAGCCCCTCATTTAACGAATTCTGCTGTTTTGCTGATACTCGCTCCATGGCTCGCGCCAACAATCATGCCACATTCAAAGGCTGTTAAATCGCGTAATTTACCCATATCTTCAGAAAAAAATCACTTCTACTGTCGTGGTAAACAACCTGCTTCCCTATTTATTAGGGATCCACCGATGCCGATACAAGCATCGGTATCGGCGGCGATACCGAGTATTTGCATGAGTACTCGTACTCGTGCAAATACTCCGATACAAAAAACGAGTACCAGTGCCATGTCCGCCATCTTCAGGGACCCGAATCCGCCGCACACAGGACCTCCATCGCGTCTTCAATGAAGCAAGATGGCCGCAAACTCCTCCTCCAAGTCCTCAGTCATCTGCTCCAGTCTGACCTCTTCTCCCGCTGATTGGCCGATTGGATGATTGACAGGCTTCCTCACCAGTCAGGAGTGACTGGTGAGGAAGACTGTCATCATCCAATCGGCCAATCAGCGGGAGAAGAGGTCAGAATGGAGCAGATGTCACAGCCTAGTAATCTGCTCCATTCTGATCTCTTCTCCCACTGATTGAATGATTGACCGGCTTCCACACCAGTCAGGATTGACTGGTGAGGAAGCTGGTCATCATCCAATCGGCCAATCAGCGGGAGAAGAGGTCAGAATGGAGCAGATGTCAGGAGTGACTGGTGGGAGATATGTTTCGCAGCACACCGTTCCTGCAAGAGACACCGACGTTGGACCCTTTCTCCCATCTACCATCAGAGTGATCTGTCTTCACTTCAGCTGCCTCTACCATCCAGTCCATGCGGCTCCCCCACAGCCGCCGACGGCGGTTACACACGCGCTGTCTGGGCCACAGTCCCGGCTCCGACGTGCGTGTGCATCTCCCCATCGCCTAATCCACTCATAGGAGCCCCACACCCCGATCCCACACTTTGGGGTCTGCCCATACAGTGCCGCCACCGAGTGACCCACAGTGGGCCCTTGTTCTTCCCACACACTCCACGGCCGCAATACCTTCTTCTCCCACCGCCATCCCGAGCTGCATCAGAGGCACTCACCACAACCCCAGT
The DNA here is from genome assembly GCF_000935625.1 of Nanorana parkeri. Taxonomy (NCBI): domain Eukaryota; kingdom Metazoa; phylum Chordata; class Amphibia; order Anura; family Dicroglossidae; genus Nanorana; species Nanorana parkeri. Next base: position 1,100,175 of record NW_017306748.1, read on the forward strand.
CTAGGTCCTCACCACAACTGCAGCAATCCACTGGGAACATCAGGAATTTCTACGCCCAGCACGGAAACAACAAAGGCCTGAGGACCACCACCGACATCCACCGCCGATGACAGCACCTCACCCATTACCAACCTTCACGGCTTGTATGTAATAAATGTATACAAATGCATTCATTGATACATTAGTGATTACAGAGCTGTATTAATTTGTATCTTTTATATGTGCCTAGAGTTCAGCTTTAATATACTTTCACAGCTACTGTATCCGCATCAGTAGTGTTACAAATAGAGAAAGTCTGCTGAAAGATCATGCCAGAGTGACATCAGGCCCGTTTCCTGTTTTTCATAGCAGTCATACCAAGCCAAAAATATTCTGCCGCTGCATTTTAATTTTATCTGCAGCAGTCTGTGGGAAGGAACATGTGTTCTCTAAACCTTTATAAACAGCGAATGGAAAAAAGAAAAGGCAGAGGGCTGCAGATGTCAAAGTAAACCTGTCACCGCTATGCTACACACCAAAGCCGATCTATATGCATTCGGTGACCTGATATAGGAATAGCGTTGTGTCGTTCTTGCAGTAAACCTCCAAGCTTCAATAATAATCATTCTCCAAGTGCCCCATAAAACATTCATGATACTATTTCTCATAAAATGTATTTTAAAAATGAATAGAAAGTTGGTTTGCTGGTAAGGGAAGTCAATTGGGTTACAATGGAATACAAATCCTTTGTTTAGTTATAAAACCACAAAAACATTGTTCCGGAAAATCTGCTCAGTGACAAAATGTTCCTGGGAACCCTTTCTACATTGTTGGTAATTTATAAACATGATAATTGTAACTTAAAGTATAATTAAAGCCTTTCATGTTTTTGCATATATCTATTGCTAGCAAGCAGTTGATATATGCAAAAACATAAAAAAAAAGTTTACAAAAAGGGTTCAAAATTAGATGCGTCTCCGCCGCACGCTCCTGTCCGAAGATCTGAAGATTTTCGGGGCGGCCGCAAAGGATGATGGGGCGGGCGCATGCGCAGTAGAGATCTTCGGCGGGGAGAAGAGGGGAGACAGGGTAACTAAATGTTAGCAGTCCAGCAGCGTGCACCCACACAGACTCCGGGGGACACAGAATACACAGCAGTCAGCGCTGGATCAGAGACTGGCACCAGCGCTGGAGAGACTCCTGAAAACTACTGGAAAGAAGATGATCGCATCAAGAGGCATCACTTAAGGTAAGTCCTTACACTAGCATTGGGGGGGGGGGGTTTTGGCTTTAATGTCACTTTAAAGCTGAACTTCGAGCAAGAAAGCAATGTATGTTATTTAAGTAGGCAACTTACCACTTTTTATTGCCTATTGGCACCAAATAAACTGCCATTTCCACCCATGGAGACCGATCAGCTCAACAAGCTACCTATGTGGAGGTTGAAAGGGCACCTCACCACCCCTTTGTATTCTTACTATAGGCAGAGCTGGAATCACTACAGCTCTCATCTGTGAACACTGGCAGGGTTTTCTCTAGCTCTTTCTGTACAGTTATGCCACATTCCCAAGCTGTTCTTTGTTCTCCTGTCAAAGCCCATACTAAGGCCAACATGACCTCTGCTGACTCCCAAGAGCAGGCCAATAGGTTGGCTGTAGGAAGAGAACTCTTGGCAGATGTTATTTTGCAAGGAGCTTCTATGGCCATTCATAGTTCATCCTGCAGGTCCCTCCCTGTGGCTACTCCTGATGCTGGCTCATATTATAATCCTGCAATGGTATCAGAAGGTTAAAGAATACGAATATATTTACTCTAAAAGGGGTAGAAAAAAATATTTTGATGTCGAGATGGAGAGGATGCCTTACATGTTAATTATGGATTGCTTGGAGATCAGCTTTCATTTTACAGGCAGCAAAAGGAGGAAATTTTAGGTTGTCAGTGAAGCTTTTCTACCCATGTATTAGGTGCCTGTCAGGACAGAATAGTGTTGACTTGCTTTAAGGTGCATGTTCTATTTCTTTTATTTCACTGCTTGGTGATAAGAACAAGAACATACATATCTAGAGGGCCAACGCCTGATATACACAGAGATGTCTGTGTCAGTGACCATCCAAGCAGCGTAGGAATAAAATACCCCTGTTATGTTAAATATATGAAGAGAATGGACGGAGATCGATAGTTCAACAAAAGAGAACTGGGCAGGGCTCACAACACTACCTGAGATGTCAGTGCTACAGAAGCTCAAACAGGAAATTAGGAGTTCACTGGATTTCTGGCAGACACACAGGTATTTTTCTATACTTGTAGCGTTTGTTAAAGGCATAAAACATAGGAAAATGTACATTACAGCAATGTATCAGAAAGGAAGTAAAAGGAATAACTCCATTGGGGACCCCACCAGCAAAAAGTGGAGCTTTACCGCTTTCACTAAAAATCCCCTCAGCATAAAGCTCTGCACGCTAATAGGAAATCTTACATTCATTAGTTAAACATATTTTTATTTTACTTACAATTACTGTTATTCCACTTCCTGGTCTTTTTGGGCATTAATGATGTAATTGTGACCAAGTGCTGCATCCTGAGAAGATTACATCAGCAGAGTATTGCTGGGAAATCTCATCGGTAATCTCATGAGATCTCAGGGAAATGCAGTTTCCTCCCCTGAGATGATGTGCATGGTCACATGTCCAGTCACATGTGCCAGAAATCCAGGAAGTAAAGGGAGAGCTATTAATCTGCCCTTTGTAAACATGGCCACTGTCAGATGGCTGAGGAAGAAAAGAGAAATAAGGTATGCAAAGAATACAAGCCAGGAATTATCTAGAAGTATGTGTTTGTAGATTGTCATTACTAAACATTTCTAAAGATGTGTTTGTTGTCATTTCAATGATATGGGTAAAGGTCCACTTTAAGTAGGGCAGAAAAATGTTCGAACCTCTGTCAGGTTTTACTGCTGTCTAAATTACCATAGCCAACTATATACATTTGAGAAGAAAGTGCATAAATGTGGTAGCACATTTCTTGTGACTGTCAAATGAAGTACTTAGAAAAATAACGGCATGAAAAAAAAAGTTGCTTCACTCCTTGTAAATCTCCCCCTCTAGATTTAGCCCGCTAGCAATATAACTGATACTGCTATACCATCCATAGACATGAATGCATTTTTTTTTAATGTTGCAGGTTCTGGGAACCAAGCTACAGCAAAGTCGAGAAATATAATGAAAGATGCAATCATAATGGTTCAGACAATTCTTATTGTGCTTTTCATAAGTGTGCCAATATCCATTCTAATGGAAATGGTAAGTGTGGACGCTGGAAGACAGGGCATGCAGCAGAGAATACCGAGCGTGTGCATCAAAATCATGTTCTGTGCTAGTCTGTAATCAGCATTCTGAGACAGGGGTCAGGGTTTGTATTCACAATCCAGATGGGTATTCAAGCAAACTTAATACATCGTATGAAAAGAGATTAGACTGATAACTAAAGCAAGTGCTGATGGCACAGAATTTTTACAGTAGGACTGAGGATCGTTCAGAATGGACTTTTATTCTGCCACTCATATTTAAAGGGAATTTCCCACTTATAGGGAAGCCACACATCTAATTCTTTTTTTGGGTAGTAGTCCTCCCACCCTAGTGTCCTGCTTTTAAGAAGACTAAGAGCTAATTTTTGCTTCCACACAGCGCCACCTACTGGGAAAATGTTGTACTGAGTACAATCATACACATGTAGCGGTACTCTGTTAGCATCACTATCAGAGTTATTCACAAAAGGGTGAAGAGTTTGGAGAAGACAGGAGAAGTGAACAATCTAGGACAACATAGCTGAACTGGAAAGTGAGCTGAACTGGAGAATTTGTCAAAATCAGCTAGTTTGGCCTAGATTGTTCACTTCTCCTGCCTTCTCCAAACTCTTCACCCTTTTGTGAATAACCCTGATATATCTCTAAATGCTCCAGCTCCAGCCAGCTAGTCAGCAATAGACAAAGGGGAGTGATCAAAAGAGGATTACAATCAAACACAAATTACCCTTTATTCCTAGCACTTTGTCAGTCTGCAATATCATGTGTGTAATCTTTTGTATTTATTATGTTTTAGAATATCTATAACTCCATATTTCACAACCAGACATTTCAAGGCGGAGGTCAGCCATTGCACGCTACATGTGCCTCCATAGTAAACCTTTAATGAAAGAAATACACAAACTGCCATTGCTGATCTCCTTTTGAAAATGTTACTTGTTGGCTTCAGTGCTCTGACTTGGAACAAGCGAGTGAATTCTGATCAAAAGTCAGAAACCTGCATGCTTGTTCCAGGTCAATGACTCTTAAAACACTATGGTTGCATTTTCATGCTTCTATCAAGGAACAGTTTCTCATGCGTTAGTCTTTGTTGCAGAAATTATATAATTAGTAATCATTTGTCTCTATTGCAGAAGAAAAAACGCACTCTGAAGATTGAGGATCATACATATGAGGTATGAATATTTTCTAACACTGCTGCACATTTTCATAGATAGATAGATAGATAGATAGATAGATAGATAGATAGATAGATAGATAGATAGATAGATAGATAGATAGATAGATAGGAGGTATTGTAGCAAAAAGATCCCTACTGTCCTGCTACTGACTAACTCCAGTACAAAACTACAGTAACATTCCCCTGTTAACCACATCACCACCACCCTTTCTGTGTCGGTACCTGTTGGTGCGTTGGAAGATTTCGTGCTGAAGAGGAGACAGCAAGAGAAGGTGGTCAAATACAAAGCCTAGTACCTATCATGCAGGAATATCTGAAAGAATATGATAAGTATCCAAGTCAATTCACTCATAGCTAAATGAATAGTTTTAGATGAAGCTCTCTAAATAATTCAAGTCATTAAAATCATGCTAACCGTTAATATTAAGTTCAAGTGCTTAGTCTTTTGAGGTGAAATACACAGGCCTACAGTTGACGAATAGACATGAAGTGGTAGCACGATGCTTGATTCATATCTACCTTGGCCCGGGTACACCACAGCAGTGCAGGGCTGACACCGTGGAGATACACACTAAGCACATCTAGGGATGGAGTTCCATCACTGAAGCCTGTAGAAACGCAACCTTTGCCGTCCAAAGCCATAGATAATTTTCCTATTTTACTACTCCTAAGCTGGCAGAGTATATTATGACAATGTGTAAAGGAACAAAAAGTGTAGCCAATAACTGTACAGTGAGAAAATAGCTTTTTTCTCTGTCACGTTTAGCCGCAAGCCTACTGTGCCTAGCGGTGAATCTGGCCCTGAGCACGTCTAAAATACTGGATAATAGTTCACATACGATCCAAGCTCAAAGTGCTGTGAAGCAATTCCCCTTTTCTCCAACCATGACTGCTCTACATTTTAAAAAAAGGAGTAGGTGAATATATTGGAACTCCTATAAACAGGAGGCAGGAACATCTGTTCATCCATGTTCTCTAATATGACAATAGTTTTTTATTTAGTTATGAATAGGGTTGCACAGATACCAAGTACAGTACTCGGTACAAGTACGAGTACATGTACCGATACTTTTGAGCTCCAAGACTACACTAGAGAAAAATTCAAAAATTAGGAGGCAGCAGTCATTTGTAAGGAGCACACGGAGCTCCTGGGATTTGTACATCTCCGTTTTAATGTACGATTTTGTTTTTATAAATATAAAGGGATGCACAGATACCAGTTTTGCGAGTACGAGTACTGGTACTTGCCGAGTACTTACAAGTACGAGTACTGATACATTTTTGTTTATTGTCATGTGACAGTTTTTCTAAAACAATACAGAATAATGATTTCAGGACAGTGGTGGAGCACCAGAGCCCGGTCCCAGCTGCAACCACTGCAACCCTGGTAGTTCTCATGAAAATGCCAAGTATCTGCACTGGTACTCAAAAAGTATCTGTGCATCCCTAGTTATGAAGTTAAATGTATTACTGGCATTAAAAAGAGTTATAATATAGCTGAAACGCAATGGATAATGAAAGATGCATCAAGGATGTATAAAATGCTTTTCTATAAAACATAACGGTTGAACTTGATGGACTTGTGTCTTTTTTCAACCTCAAATGCTATGTAACTATAAAGGTGTCCAGTGATATGTCTATTCCCCAGCTGTTACAAAATCAAATGACAGTACGTTTCAGTTTAGAATGCTGGTGCCCTCTGCTGTTCTTTGTTCAAAATGCAGCTGTAACATGGTTAGATGCAGATTTCAGACACACAGCTTTGAGCCCTGCAGCCAACAACCTGTGTCAGGGCACAAACAGGGTCTCTTGTGGTGGGCTTCCTATATGTGTTACCAAATTGATGACCCCTTCTAGTTATATACATGTTTCCGAAGCAGTTAGGCATTTTAGTTCAAAATTAGGAAATCAAAAGACGCCAGCCAAGGATTAAATGCACTGTTACTGAGAATTCAGGTATAAGCAGGGCCGTCCCTAAATTGAGGTGGTTGCCTCAGGCGGCATCTCATTGGGTCACCTGGAGGGGAAGGGGAGTGACATAAAACCAAATGTATCCCATTGCACTCCTGACCGGAAGATCCCAATAAAACAGGGTGTGTGCGGCAGTGACAGCAGATGCCTCCGCAAATCACACAAATTTCAGTAGAAAGTCACTCGCACTCCAAAGCGATGCCAAGTCAATCTCTTTATTGGCTACGGTAGTGTAACATCTCAAAGCGACGTTTCAGAAAAATATTTGTTTGCCTGAAGAAGTGACCACTGGGTTCCGAAACGTCGCTTTGAGATGTTACACTCCCGTAGTCAATAAAGAGATTGACTTAGCATCGCTTTGGAGTGCGAGTGACTTTCTACTGAAATTAATGGGAGTGACAAACACGCATTGGGTGCACCTATGTGTGAAAACGACAATTAGGCAACATGTTACATATCACTGTGAACATCAGAGTGCAAGCAATCATTCTAGGGCCATCAATCACTGTTAACACACTTTTAAAGAGTCGCCTATGGACAATTTTGCAGTTTCGCACCCGCATGCAATCTTAAGGCTTGACATGTTTGGTGTCTATTTACCCGACGTGACTCCATCTTTCATATTTTACCACAAAATTGTGTACTAATAAATGTTTTATAACATAATGTAGGGAAAACAGTTTTGTTTTGTTTTTTTACAAAATTGTATTTTTTCTTTATATAGTAAAAAATAAAAAACCCTAGTGGTGATTAAATACCCCCAAAAGAAAGCTCTATCTGTCCCCAAAAAATGGTATAAAATTAATTTCAGTACAGCATTGCATGACTGAATAAATGTCAGTTAAAGTACCGCAGCGCTGAATACTGAAAAATGGCCTGGACAGGATGGGGGTTTCACACCCCGGTCAGCAAGTGGTTAAAGAAGACCAAAGACATTTCCAGCTTTGAAATTAAAGGCTTCTATCTAAACCTGACCTGAGACATAAGTGAACTGCTCATACAGGCACAAGCAGTTTTTTGCACCTGTCTATAAATTGCTCAAAGTAATCCAACGTGATATTGGGCTTATTCAATCAAACAGAGCAAAGTGCTAAATGCCTTACCTGTAATCACCAATCAGGATCAATCTACTGTGACTTCACTGAAGCTGAAGTTGTGTTTTCCTTCATTATAGTCTTCTGTGCAGCAGATAAAATAAAGTTGTTTTAATGTCTTTAAACAGGGACTGGAGGCATACCAAACAGCAACCTATGAGGATATCCAGACAGTGCGGATGTTTACCACTAAAACCATGGAAGGAGAACACCCGTGTCTGGAGTAGGTTTCGGCCAGAGCTAGAAATACAAGGACTCCACTAGCATCTGCTGGGACTTACAGTTCCTATGACTTCTTCACTATATAGTGCTAACGTTGACATGTTAAGTTTCAAACCCTGACTGCGAGATCTGCATTTGCACCGGAAAGGACACGCGTGAAGGACAGACTAGTCTGTAAATGATCAGGGTCAAGGTGAACTCTCTGCAATTGACATTCTACTTTGGATAAAGCTGGCCGGTTAGATGATAGGTATCTTGTCCCAGGGAGCCTGTGAGATGGCTTAAAGGGAGGTCTCAAGGAAATGTGCACACATGTTTTTCTCACATTTGGGTGTACGTTTAATAAACTGTGATAAAACTAGCTTTATCACGAGTTAACTTTACTCAGCAGATCTCTTTGTTTTTCTCGGCTGCACAGAACCACAATACTTATCTCGTGATAAAGCTGTGCTCTACTTTTCTCCCTTTATTAAACAGGTACATTCCCATTACTTTCTGTGTACTTATCACCAGGATGAGAAGAGGTGAGATATTTCTGTTCCTACCTGACTTATCTCGGGTTATTAAACAGCATTTTCTAGACTTTTCACTTTGCTAAGGTGAGAAAAGCCTTCTCACTGCTTATCACACTCTTTCACAGTTTATTAAACGTACACCTTAATAGGTTATTGTTCTGGTACTATTCCATTATTATATTTTTTTTCTTCTGTTACCCATTTCTAGATCAGCAGTTTAGATTCCTCCTCCCATTGGCTTTTGACACTGGACATACATATATGTATATGTGCATGTGCATTTTTATATGTTATCAACCTACTGTCAGGCTACCTGCATTGTGCACATGTCTATGTATTGTCAGGTGCTATGTGTAGCAGATGCAGTGCATCAGGAAGATGGTATTGTATTAAACCTCCCTGTACACAGAGAGCCTACAACAGACAAAGGAGGGAAAAGAACGAACATGCAGTTTCCCTATTCCTGTATCAAAAAATATACTGTAAATGCATTTAAATAGGAGCTATACCTACACGATTATTGACTCATTTGTTGGGATGAATCAAAAGTAACAGAATAAATGAAAGTCTTACTGTCCTGGAGAAAATGCTGCTCTAGTGCAAGACACGTGAACCAAAAGCCCGGGTATTCAGTAATGTCATCTCTGCTGAAGTGAAGGATCATCCAATCTGAACGCAGATCCTTCCCTTTGGCAGACACCCTATGATCAAATGGCGATTTTGGTCTAGTGACGAGCGCTAGAAGGATCCTGAAGCAGAGTTCTCGAGTAAGCATTTTAGCCCATCTATTTTTCTGTAATAGAAAATGTGAAGAAGCACACTGTAAATAAATATATCCATATTTAAGTATTGATATAAGCAATTAGTCTACATTAATTGTGGACATCAACAGAAACTACTGTGGAAAAATGTACTACACAGGATGCAATAAAAAAAAAAATCGACATAATCAAATACAAACATTTTTACAGAATAAGTCTGATGGATGTAAATTACAAACAGTAAAACATTAAGGATTCAAAGCAGCAGTGATAAGATGTGACAAAAAGGCAAATATGCTACATGGAAGAAATGCTACATGGAAGAATTGTTAAATACTAACAAAAATACAAAGTGCAGAAACATACACAACGAGGTGGGCAAATACTGGAGCAGGGAGAGTCCCATAATAATTAGACCTATAGAATGCAGGCACTTTCCCCGCTACTGACCCTAATATGGCAGTAACACTGTAGGAGAAGGGCAGTGGACTCTTAAAGAGGCACCGTCAGTCTCTAAAAAAACAAAATCATATCTGAAGTTCTCTGCAGTAGTAGAGGTAATATACTTACCTCTCTAGTGACCTGTGTCTCCTACCTTTTGCTCCAGCACTTCAGCCTTCCATAAGACTCTTTGGCTTTCAATGCTTAAAGAGTTGTCAGACGCCGGTATCCCCTATCGCATGTTGCGGTTCTATCTTTCAGCCCTTACGCAACAACAGAACACAGGAATGACGTAGGGGTCAATGGATGGAACCACAGAGCGCAGTTGGGGGACACAGACATCTGACATTCCTGGAAGTGTTGAATGTCTTATGGAGGCTGCAGTGCTGGGACAGAGGAAAGGAAGAAAACACACGCCTTCAAAGATGTGAGGTTCTTCTATTGCAGGGAACTGCAGATAGGATTTTGTTTTATAGGTTCTATAGATATTCCGGTGCTGCCGATTTGTTACCAGAATAGTCAGTGTGCTATGGGCATAACAGTGCAAAGGTTCTATCCAGGCTATTACCCTCTGAGATAATTATTATTTAATGTATGATCTTGTTTTTGTGTACAGATTTGTATAAACTAGTCAAACTTTCTTAGAAAAGTTAACTGGTGATGTCCATTACAGATCACAGCTTCAGAGATGCCAGTGACCAGAGCAGAGGTTGCATGTTGTATAGGCTATGTGTATATCTGTATAGGCTACTTCCTTTTTTTTTTTATAATACTCTGGAATCTTTTCCTTTTTTATGTCTTGGAGATCTCGGTATAACACAGAGGGGTCCATTCCCATTGAGGGCCCAGAGTAATAACTTCTTCATTTCACTTCCAGCCTCAATACAGGTGACATCTTGTGTTGCAGTGCTCTATAACATATGAGTGTATAACAAGTATTAGATTTTCATAGCAGGACTGAAAGTGGTGTGGAGCCCTATTTGTTTACTACAGGGTATGGTTTGAGACAGTTAAACCTTTTCAGGCTCATAAACACATTTATTTACATTCCGAGAAGCCTATTTTGATGCCCAGTGCTGTGACACACGTCAGCGTTTACATGATGCCGCTTTGCTGAATGCTGTACGCACATATTCACCCATGTACATGAGTTTTAGGGTGTAGTATTTTTAATTTGTCTATTCCCTTTATGAGTTTGGTTTTCTAAGTTATATTTATCTACTGCACACCAGTCAAAACATTTAAGCTTTTAGGTTAACGTATACAAAGAGAAGAGATTGCAGTGGTAAATCTTCTGAGGCTAATTTGAACTTGTTTGGTTGTTCTGTAGTATTAGGAAAGGGACAGTCCATGCAGAAGTAACGCTGCAGTCACAAGTGTAGTGTGATGGATAGGTTTACCCGCTGGCTTCTTAGGTCTTGGGTATTCAGATGGTAAGATCTACTTGATATAATTTGTGGGTCTGTTCCCATCCACTGTGGAGGTCCCTGCTCACCTTGAGGCGATACCACTCCTCCAGCTATATTCCACATAATATAAAATAAATTAGGAATTCAACGGTATACCAGCCTGGGAACTGAAGTGCAGAATCCAAACCGCTACCAGAGCACCCAAGAAGCCATCAAAGGGGTTGCACTCTCCAGCAAGTTTCATAAACTGAACTAGTTTTGAGTGGACTGACCCCTTTAACCTTGCTTCACTTACCAACCAGCCCTGCTGAGGATAAGAAAATGAATTAGCACCTGATAGCTATATGCTTACATTCTTAAGTTCAACTTCTGCCAAAGCTACCTGTGTATCAAATAAGCTATAGAGTTTTATTACATTACAGTGATATAAATATGTTATATTGTATGCATAAAGTGTACTTGAATAAAATATTTTAAAATATGGATTGCGTTGTTTTTTTCCACACTCTAATACCACTGATGCCTAGAATCTGGTGCTCTGATAAGTGCCACCACCAGGAGATGAGATTCAATCACCCATTGCTACTTTTGGCTGCAGTTGTTAATGATGTAATTAAAGCTAGCCACACACAGCTAGACTTCTCTTCTCCAGCCCGTGGGCAGAACGAGAGAAAACCAATGCATTCTCCATGCACGGTAAACAGCATGCATGGAGTCATCTCTGCTGCCGGCTATTGTATTCAGGAACAATGGAACAGGAACAAATGGATTCAAATTATCAGAAGATCTGTCAAATTGTGATGAAGCATAATGGCTCTGGCGAGGCCATTCTTGACATAATGGTGGTGTTCCTAAGACAAGGAGCCCAGAATTGAAGATTCACACTTATAACTCCAATGAGAGCCCCAAGCATAGTCTAAAAATTTTAAATAGTAGTTCACAAAAGGACAGGACAGACATGTTTGGGGAACTGAAAAGACCTCCCCCTTCCTCAGGGATTAAATCTTCAACCCATTTTTAAACCTACTTTTGTCAAGCTGGATAGTGCTTGACAGGCCAATCCATGACTTGATCGAGTAGTTCGAAGTGATAGTAAGTCAGGTTCCACTATGCCTTAAGCTCGCCATAGATGGCTCGAATTTTGGCGGTTTACTGTTGTCTGAAATTTGACCGGTTTATGGCCAACTTAGGGACCATGGAAACTGACTTACTTCTACTCTAAACTACTCAGCAATAACAGACTGAAAAGGAGGGGGCCGTGGGGCTGTGAACAAAGGAAACATTTGATTTAATTTTCGGAGAAGCCGATTTCAAGCATAAGACCCATATACGCATCAACTGCTATGGAAGAATGGAAGTCTTGCTATAATGGTATACTGCAAGGTAGTGGTTCTTACTGTAGTTTTATTTCAAATGTTGTAAACCAATGGAATAAGGTAATTAAGTCAAATAATACAACTATCAGACCTAAAGCCTGAATAAAAATTTTGGCTAAAACATTAAGCAGCAATACAAGGAAAACAGAAAAAACAGTGAAAACAGTGAAAAATACTCCAGGCCATGAACTTTCCCCACTAATACCAGTAACTTGACCAAGTGCCACCATTAAATCATGTTATCTGTAATAAAGGGAAGAATACAAGTTCACTCCAAACCACTGGTTGGCCAGGTCATTACCCCAGCCCCTTTGGCTGAGATCAGGTCACCAATAATGGCATTTCATCCAACATCTGGTTAGATGACTGGCACGAAGAATTTTTAGACTGCACCTCAGTCTTTAGTTTCAATGCTTTACTTAAGAGTCCTGTTCTTTTTTTAAGCCAAACTTTAAAGTGACACTAAACTCAGGAGTTAAATCTAAAAAATGCATTCAAGTACCTTACCTATTAATGATACTGGACCTTATTTGTGTATCACTCACCTGCAGATCCTCAAATCAGCTCTGAATTGGTGCTGACACTGTCCTTCCTTCTGGAGGGGGGCTACTTTTGTTCCCCATGGTCCTTGTCTGTGTTGTAAAGTCACCGCTCCAATCTCACTCCAGTGGACTACAATCTCATGTCTAGTTTACTAATTTGTGGCAAGACTGTAGTCCATCACTTGGAGTGAGTTTAGAGTGGTGACTACTTTACAACACACACAGGGACCATGGGGAACAAAAGTAGCCCCCCTCCAGAAGGAAGGACAGTGTCACCACCAATTCAGAGATGATTTGAGGATCTACAGCTGAGTGATACACAAATAATACATTTTTGTTAATAGTTAAGGTACGGAAATTTATTTTTAAGATTTAACTCCTGAGTTTAGTGTCACATTAAATCAGATTATAAGACCACAATAACACTAGTAACAATAATGGGAACAAATGTAAGAACAGATGACCAATTCTTGTATTAGTTGAAAAATCTCACTAGATATTAATAAATAAGTGGGTAGCGGTGAACAGGAGGTTTCCTGTGGGTTTATGACCACATTGCAGGTCCATGCTTTTAATATTCATGAAGAATATGTTGGCCTGGAATTCAGGAGGATTTACTGGCTGTTTAATATACAGATTAGAGATGTGACATGATGTATTCATTCATTACTCAGGAAACAGCTCATCATTCAGGCATCAGGAAAGGAAGGTATCATGTGTATGCAATGAACAAATATGGATATTTTATAGCTATGAAATGTGCAAACAAGTTTTTGTTGCATTAAGGTTATGACGGTATTGACCAGTGCCACTATCAGTACAAAGGTATGGGTTTTTTTTGTTTTTTTTTAATAGTCCAAGAAAAAGAGTTATCCAGTGTGCAAAAATACAGTCAAACTATAGGTTGGTAATCATGAAAATAAGATATGTGGATCCAATGTAAAATTCTTCTAGGGCACCATATACAACTTGCGGCTCGTGGGGAAAAAGCAGCCTGGAGAAAACACCAGTCTGAAGGCAAAACAAGCAGGGCAGAGGATGGGCCAATATACCTTGGCAATATCTTCAGTGGTGATACAATCAATCAATAAATGCGCTCACAACTAAAAATTTAACACTCACTAATCTGTGGGCTCCACGTTTAAGCTCTTTTATGGTAAAATGTGTTACAACGGAGCAGACCAAAAGAACTGGGGACTGCTGTTTTGGAGCTAATAAAGTTGATTTTACTGAAGTGATGCCATTTGTTTTTTAGCTGTTTAGGACCAAAAGAAAAGTGGCTCAGAAATGTTACCTATGCCCACTGCAGGATACCTCCTAGTGGTGGCCAGTGGCAGGGATAAAAGTGGAAATGTGTCCGGGTTACTGGGATTAGCTCTGCGGAATTTACAAGCCCTGCTTGTATTCCCATTATTTTTTGAGTAAGCTAGCATAATGATGATGTACAAAGTGTAGGAAACCCTACCAGTTGATTAAAAATAAGTTTTGCTGAAAATGTCCACAGTTTAAAGACGGTTTATTGTGTCTTTCATGTCAGCACTGCCTTACGGAAAATGCCCAGTAAAGCGTACATAAGAAAATAATAGTTCAGTCATGCAGGCAGTGGGAGACGGGTACAATGCATCAAAACATTGGAGAAGAGCGGTACATTCTCCAGCATCCCTAAGATTACCCACGAATGCAATAGGATGGCATAGGATGACTGCTGTAATACAGAGGCAAATGCCCAACAGCTGACAACTGTCATAGACAAGGCTCCGAAACAGCACTGGAGGTCTGCCATTGCCTGATATCCAAATGTGGTGCCTATTCTGGGGCCGAGTACATTTGTGTAACATCACACACAGTGTCCTGCCTGTTCTACAACTAGCACTGCTTCTGGAGGTAAACCAATGGCAGTATCTAGTGATGGATGGGAACCATAGCTGTGGCTGATATCAAATACTAAGATAGGTTCCCTATAATAAGAATCTATTACTTTAGATAACAGACTGGTCTTAGATACAAAGTGGATACAGAGAGATTACCTAATCAGGTAAGGTAACATTTTGTTAAACTTTTTTTTGTACTTTGACATATTTCAAAGATAAATGCCTAGGCATCTGCAATCTATTAACATCCTCAGGAATGGGTCCCGTGCCATGAAAAAAATATGTATTCTTATAGCTGAGAACTAGGACTACACACCTCTGCGCTTTCCTAGTTCTCCGACTGTTTGTGACAGCTCCTCACCTTCCCCTAGTGATCAGAAACCATTCAGTGCAGTTCCTAATGATGTTATCACCATGACAGCCAATTATGGTGAATCAAATGCAGACAGCCTGCAGATGCCACTTGGCAGGGAGGGTGAGTATTGATAAATGTATGCCTAATGTTCCGACCATAGCAGGGGGCATATTTGATGGTCTTTATTTGCACCCTAATACAGAGCAAAGACTTTTCAGTGATGGCATGTTGGACCTTTTTTATTTGCACCCGAATACAGAACAAAGTCACGGAGAACTTACCGTTTTGTTACACCCTGAATTTATATACAGCAGTTTTAATTAAACTTCAATTGGGCTTTAATGAAAAAAAACATTAGGACCCTTTCACACGAGCAGCGTCCGTTCCAGTCATCAGGGGATGCATGCACAGAGCAGTACTGAATGGACCCATGTTAGGTCTATAGGCAGTCTGATGTAAGCAGGCACACGATTACCTCCGATCCATCTTATTCATGTCTGCCAAACAGAACTCTATTCCATGTTTTTTGGGGGGACCTAGACGGACTTGGAGGCAGTTGGATGCACACTTAGATTCGACTACCCATACACCAAACATGGGTCTGGATTGTTATGATGGAGAAAAAAAAATGTCCTTTTATATCCAGGCTCCCCATAGCATAACACTGAACTTCCGATCAGGTACAGGTAAAGGGAGCCTTCGTTTTTTTTTGTATCTAATTAAATCCTTATATGGCTTTGAAAAAAATAATTTAGGAAGGCAAACTGGCCAAAGAGTTATTATATTAATTTAAAGGACGCATGTTGATGTTGCTCAATTTGGTCTGGGCATCTACACTACAATGACCTCTAGTCATGAGCAGGGTTAAGCAGCACTACCTTTGAGTCTTAAACATAACCCCTATCCTCCCTTCAACTGTCAAATGCATGGGAATCTGCTGCCCACTGTGGCATTTGGCAGGACCCGCACTTCAATACTGCTATTAACTTAGGCACTTAAAACAAGTCTTATTTATGTAAAATACACTTTAAATTCTGTTAGACTAAAGGCTGTTACTCTGTTGAATAAAATACCTTTTTTTTAAATTTGTATTTCAGAAATGATCAGTGGAGTTACCAGAGAAAAGATGTATGAATCACAAAACAACTGACTGCGGGTGTATACCTGTAAAACCTGCAAGGAGACCCAGCTGTAAACAGATATACTATGTTCTAGGAACACAAATGTCACAACTCTTCATCCATATTCAACTAGTGACACATGAGAAATACTTCATATATGTAAAGGCCCCCATCTCAGTAGTAACTGGCGTATTGATCTAATACCTATTAATTAGTTTATGTACACTATATAAAATGCATCCGACCGTCCTCACCTTCCAACAGATCTGTGGAACCCGAATATACATCAGGAGCACCGCTAAACTCAAGCAATGGCTTCAGGTATATCTCAATGCAACTCTTAGTGTGTCTAATGCCAATTTTTTTTTATATAGCGATCATCGTCACCGCAACTTAGTGTGGGGGAAAATCCTACATTTTGATTGTCCCCTGAACAGAAATAGAGGGAAATCTTCCAATAAAACTCTTGCGTCAGTGACAACAGTCTAAAGGTGCATTTACCTCACTTTGAAAAGATTTCCGCATTTCCTGTTTTGGCTCAGAGACTGAAAGTGATGGGAAATCTCTCCAATGGGACACTGGCAGCAAAAAACAACAATAGGGCATTCTGCCACTCACTGCTCTAACCAAAGCTAGAAAAAAAACGTTGGCTTTAGATATTCCTTAACTTCGTTTTAAAGGTAAACTTAGAACGATCGAAAAAGTCAGGGTTTCTGTAACTAAACTATTTAGTCAAGGAAGATTTTTTTTCTAACATTTCCTAGTGCTTTGGAAAATTTAATGTGTTGTTATCAACCGTAGTTTTCTGTATTCTCCTAATAATACATGTGGAATATAGACAGTACCAGGATAATAAAGCTCACACATTTGATCTGAGGAAGTCCAGTTTATTTAACCAGCTTCTACAAGCTAAAGCTGACCTACCTCTTTCTATCCATCTCTCTTTTCAGGGTTGTGCTCATCTCTCATACTCTTGGTCATAATATGTCTTCAAAGTCCACCAGGGTTCAATGCCTTCCCGCAAATGTCTCTTTCCAACCTCTTCACAAACGCTGTCATCCGAGCTCAGCACCTTCACCAGATGGTTGCAGACACCTACAGAGACTATGTAAGTACCATCATTTTAAAATTAAGACATGGAAAATTGTACCTGTTATAAGTGGTTGTTGATTGGTTTACTCACCCACTGAATTCTCAGGTATCTTAGGGGCTCCATTTGCAAAATCTCCTCTTTGGAATTCCTGTCTCACATCACTTTTTTGCCGCAGCAGAAGCAGTCTCACTCTGATTGTTATGTTCCCTGTAATGCAAATTTAAAGAGAACTCCAACATGTAGACATAGAGCCCTTATAATGGTGTTAAACAGGTGCATAGGATATGGGAACACATGTGCCGAGATCCCCCCCAGAGTCCCCAATAGGTAGATATGATGCTGGAGGATGATTCAATACATTAGAATCTAACTAAGATGGAAATTACTCTTGTAAATGGACAGAGAATAATCTTTGCATGTTCTTGAAAGACACTGATATTAGTCTCTAATGTTTCCCGTTTAGACATTTGTAGCTGCTATGAAAGTTATTTTAGGAAAAAATATAATCCCACAAAATACAGCACCATACAAAGACCAGCAAACCTTCTATTTTCTTTTTAAGTCCATTATAATGGTACATGTTATGTATAAAAAAAACAACAATTTCATTTGAAACATGCATATGTCCAACTTTACTACCCTGTTCTGAATCAGTTTATCAGGGACAGCAAATAATTAATGATGACTTGGCTAAACTAAAGTGTATATATACCCAAACCTTTTTTTGTATTCTATTGTAGAATGGGGAAAGTGTAGAACTCCTGTCAGATGTTACTGCTATCTGGGGCTCTGCTAGATAGACTTCCCCTCACCTTTTGTTCTGGGTACAAACTTTTACCATACAGGAAGTTAGGGAAATCTGCAATAGGAAAACAGACTATAAAAAGCTGACAGAGGCTGCAGCATTCCTCTAATTAAAAGTAGAATTAAGCCCTTTTTTTTGCATATATCTACTAATAGCAAGCAGTAGACATATGCAAAAACATTTAAAAAATAAAAAAGTAACAAAACAGGTTACGATCTGAAGATTATAGAGCGTTCGTGAAGGATCATGGGGCAGGTGCATGCGCAGTAGAGATCTTTGGCCTGGAGAAGAGAAGAGACAGACACCGTGGGACACAGAAGACTCAGCAGTCAGCACTGGATAAGAGACCGGCACCAGCGCTGGAGGGACTTCTGAAAACTACTGGAAGGAAGAAGATGATCAGATCAGGAGACATCATTTAGGGTAAGTCCTTAAAGCAGCATTGGGTGGGCACTTTAATGTCACTTTAATTGTGTTACTGTTAGAGAGACTTTTTTTCTCATTTCCTATTCTGGGTACAGAATGGAGAAAGAATCTCTCCAACAAGCAGTTAACCTGACATGAGCTCTAAACCTTCCCTACTTTATCTAAAACTAAAAATATGTTGGCTATTGGCACTGCCCATATTGCTGTAGAACAATCAGAAAAGGGAGTCACCATGTCTCACTTCTAGAAAGTTCTCCTAAATCCTTGAAAGAACTTATCTTTCTGCCGTTTCCCATCTTTTCAATATATTCCATAATGTAGTTCTGGCCTGCTAGGTTGTGATGTCACTGGGACTGCAGCTTGTCCTATGACATCAAGGCTCTGGTCAAATATAAGGAAGAAGTTTTTGGTTTTTTTAATTACTGTTATTTAGCTCTCGTTCCCAAAGGCTCCATCAATTTTACTAGTGATCTACAAATACTCAGCACTCAGTAACTCAACTCAAACGCTCATCATGGTAATTTCACATGCTTTTAGGAGTCTAGAGGTAATATAGCTATGATTGAAGAAACTACTAGTGCATCCAGAAAAGTCTCCAGATATGCATTTGGTCCAACTTCAATCCCTGGTGGTCTTCCACCTTTTTTTTTTTTTTTTTTTTCCCCAGGTTTCTCTACTAGCCTATTGAAGGGCAGGAATAGGCTGTTAATACCCGATTCTTTTCTACATTCTCAAAAAAAGAAAAAGAAAAATCACACCAAGTTCTCTTAATTTAGTGCTGGATGGAATGAAGTGGGTGTACGCTACGCCTCTACAGCTAAAAAGATGGAGCACTGTGAAGTCTCTGGCTGTTCGTGTTAATGTTGCCTGTCCTGTAGCCTGATAAAAACCTGTCACCTGTTCTCTTTCAGGAAAAAACATATGTACCCGAAGATCAGAGATTTTCAAACAAGCACTCATACTCAGTGTATTGCTACTCAGAAACCATCCCGGCACCAACAGACAAGGACAATACTCACCAGAAATCAGTAAGTATAAACAGGAGGAGAGACTAAGGCCTCCACTATATATGCTGCAAATGACAAAACACTGTTTTATAGTTAAAATTACTTATGTTTTTCTTCCAACACCTTGTGGGAAGTGTCCTCTCAAAGGGTTTTTATCAGAAGGGGGGATTTGACACAAGCCTTGCATGATAATATGCAGGAATACAGTGCACATACATCATCAGTAGGGATGAGTGTACTGATTCTGGCTAAATAGATTTTGCAGCTAAATTAAGGACGCCGAAATGTCCTCAAATAAAAATCTACTTCTTTTGTTAAATTCCTTATTATTTGTATTTGTCTTTTTTATATATTTGATATATAAATATATGGTCAGCACAGTGGCCTAGTGGTTAGTACTTCTGCCTTGTAGCATTGGGGTCCCTGGTTCAGTCAGGACACTCTCTGCAAGGAGTTTGCATGTTCTCCCTGTGCATGCGTGGGTTTCCTCCCACACCCCTGGAAGTTTAATTGGCTCCTGTCTAAATCAGCCCTAGTATGTGTATGTGAGATAGTAACCTTAGATTGTAAGCTCCTTGGGGGCAGGGACTGATGTGAATGTGCAGTATGTAAAGTGCTGCATAAATACCTGTAATTAATAATACTTGAATGGTTTTTCTGCACTATTGCCTTCAAGTTTTTTAGTTTCCATTTCTTTTCTTTGCTGTCTATATTTTATTTCTCCGATTTAAACATAAGGGACTATTTCTTGCCAGTTTACGGATTAACCTTCAGATGCTCCTTAAAGTCCATTGTACACTTAATTTTGCCATCCCTATTGACGCTAATGCATTTTGTTAAAATATCAGAATTTCACCCAAATCTACCACTCTTTTCAGAAATTTTGAGGAAATGAAAACGCTTAATTTTGCTCATCCCCCATCACCAGCACACTGTTTATGAAATATAATTTAACAGGCATTGTCATCACCAAAGTTTTTCTTTAAAGGGTTATTCAACCCTCAGCAGTTTTTGCATATATCTAGTGCTAGCAAGCAGTAGATATATGCAAAAACATTTAAAAAAAAGAGGAGTTTAAAAAGGGTTGAAACTTACCTGTGTCTTTGCCGTGCGCTCCCGTCCGAACATCTGAAAGGTCTCGGGTGGCCACAAAGGATCTTGGGGTGGGCACATGCGCACTTCAGATGTTCGGCCGGGAGACGAGAAGAGACACCAGGTAAGTCTATGGAGCAGAGTGCAGCCGCACAGACTCTGTGGGGCATCAGAGAAGGACGACAGAGGAGTCAGCGCTGGATGGGAGACCCGCACCAGCGCTGGAGGGACAGCTAAAAACTACAGCAAAGAAGATGATGGAATAAAGAGACATCATTTAAGGTAAGTCCCTACAGCAGGATTGGGAAGGGGCAAAAAAAAGTTTGACTTTAATGCCACTTTAAGGTATTCTCAGCAATATGACAAGGCTTTTTTTTTTTTAAATTAAATCACGATAGGCACAAGCTTACTGTATATGGAGAACAGCTTTGTATATTGATTCAAGTAAAATGCTCTAGGGTAT
The DNA here is from genome assembly GCF_000935625.1 of Nanorana parkeri. NCBI lineage: Eukaryota > Metazoa > Chordata > Amphibia > Anura > Dicroglossidae > Nanorana > Nanorana parkeri. The sequence continues at coordinate 1,121,199 of NW_017306748.1, forward strand.
ATAAATAGCTCTAATAAATATTTTCCAATAATTCTGCTAAATCTGTCTCTTAATGATGTTGCTGGTAACATGCTCACCTCCCCACAGGATATGGACCTCCTCCGCTTCGCGCTCACGCTCATGCAGTCATGGATGACCCCAGTCCAAATCCTCAACAGAGTCTTCGCAAACAACCAGGTGTTCGGGAATATTGACAGAGTCTACGACAGACTGAGGGACCTCGAGGAAGGAGTACACATTCTCATAAGAGTGAGTATCTTGTATATCCTCATACCTCATTAACAGATGTAAAATGACAGCAACCCTAAATTAGAAGCAGCCATATAGAAAACAGCTGTGTATATAAAAAGAAAATAGTATGTATTTATGTGTGTGTGTATATATATATATATATATATATATATATAAATAAAACATTTTCCCACCATGTCAGACATGCAGGGCGGGTGAGCGTAGGGGGACATATGGCCGCGTAGTTCCATAGAGAAGGGCAGGGGCAAACTAATCAGACGCAGCACCTGTCCTTCCCGGGAGCTGCTCAATACGGCCCTGCACACAGCACGGAGCTGTACGTGGCGGCCGATTACAGTGTGAATGAGGCCTAAGATTTATCTGAGATTTTAGGAACAAGCCATCAAAATTATATATAATTTTAAATATTTATTTATCGTGTGTAAGTCTGGTCTCACATACACACTGTCATTTGATCATACAGTCTACTTAATTGAGGTTAACATAGGTGTTCCTATAAGCTGGTGTCACATATACCCACTAAGAATATGTTGCAAAAAGCACCTTAGATGCCCACTTGATAATAAATATGCGACAGTATAAAAGAGGGTGGCATCTGGCCCAAAAAGGTTCAATAGTCCACCTTTGTGTATTTATCACATTGTGGGGCTCATGATATGGTGAAGTATAATTTTATATTACCATTAATACAAACACCTGTACTTTATTTATATCCATTATCCAAATAGTATTATAAATAAAAGGAACAAAGATAAAACACTTAAAAAGCTACTCAGGCTTATAAGAAGTGAAACAAAGTAAGGTCTTGTGTTCTATATATCTCCAGTTACCTGGTGGCAGATCTTTAAAAATCACTCTAGGTACAAGGTTTTTCTTTTACTGCTGTAGATGCATTCCCATTTTTTATTTATTGTTACTTAACTTCCTCTAGTAGCAAATACATTCTCTTCTGTTGCCTCTATGCTATAATCACAGGAGCCAACAAGGTCTTAATTACTGGAGCTGGGATCAAAGCAGGTGCCCTCTTGAATCCCTCCTCCTGACTTTGGTTAATGTCCTGCTCTGATTCACTGGATAGGGGGAGTTGTATTAGAAGTGTTGATAACCGATCTCCAGCGCATCCAATGCAGGTGAAATAGCATTGTACCCTGCAAGGACTAGCAGGTATGTACTATATGAATGAATGAGCTTTGGGGAAATGTCAGGTGGCAATTACATTTAATAGCAATTGCATTGTTTACATACGGATTTGCAGTTAGCCTATATTGATATTGTAACTCTTAACATTAGGGATGCAGCAATACCAAGCACTGTACTCGATGCAAGTACAAATACTTTTAGAGCTCCAGGACTAGACCAGAGAAAAATTCAAAAGTTAGGAGGCAGCTGTCATTTGTAAGGAGCACACTGAGCTCCGGGGATTTGTACATCTGTTTTAATGTATGATTTGTTTTTATAAATATATATAAGTGATGCACAGATACCATTTTTGCAAGTACAAGTACTGATACTTGCCCAAGTACTCACAGATACAAGTACTGATACATTTTTGTTTATTGTCATGTGACAGTTTTTTTAAAAACAATACAGACTAATGATTTCAGGACAGTGGTGGGGCGCCAGAGCTAAGTCCCAGATGCAACCCTGGTAGTTCTCATGAAAATACCAAGTATCGGCACTGGTATCTGTGCATCCCTACTTAATATTTTCCGTACTGGATAAAACAAGTGACTGTACAATCAAAATAAATATACACAGCGCCTTAAAAGTTGTGAATTGTCAGAAAGGTGTAATCGGGCCTTAACTAACACGTACCTTTTTATCCCCAGGAGCTGGATGATGGAAACGTCCGTAACTATGGTCTGCTGACTTTCACATATGATAAGTTTGATGTCAACCTGCGCAGCGAAGAAGGCCGCGCAAAGAATTACGGTCTTCTGTCCTGCTTCAAGAAAGACATGCATAAAGTAGAGACCTACCTGAAGGTCATGAAGTGCCGGAGATTTGTGGAGAGCAACTGCACCTTTTAACTAACAATCAGGAAATTGAAATATTCTCCATAGTCCCCCCCCCATCTCCCTACCTCTTGCAGACACGTGCTGCAATTTTATATCTTCAGGAGGTAGGGAATCTAATAATATTATATACATTCCTGACCAATGCACAGTTTTTGCAGATGTAATTTTGCTTTGTGCTTTTCATGTCTTTGTACGTTCTTACAAAAAACAAACCCATCAATAAAATATAGAAGGCATTTACACGAGTCATGAGGTCTGGTCTAACTATACAAATGGCTTGTAAGGCACCTGAAAACATTGCAGATTATCAATGCTAAAAAATATATACAGTAAACTCCCCGTTATCTGGCATCCAAGGGGATTGGCAGATTCCGGATAAATGTAGTTTGTGGTTGCTTGAGAGTTGCTTTTAAAAATAGGTCTGACTAATGCCATACCCTATACCATAAACTCTGTATTGACTTCGTATTAATATGGAAATGCAGTAATCAAAAGCAAATTAGGACAAATAGACATACTTAAAACAAATTAAGACAAATAGGCAATCGTTTCCAGGCATAATAGTGAGTACACAGGGGATATTTCTTTCTGGTTACATGAGAGTTCTGGTTAGTTGAATTCCAGATAACAGAGAGTTTATGCCATACCCTATACCATAAACTCTGTATTGACTTCGTATTAATATGGAAATGCAGTAATCAAAAGCAAATTAGGACAAATAGACATACTTAAAACAAATTAAGACAAATAGGCAATCGTTTCCAGGCATAATAGTGAGTACACAGGGGATATTTCTTTCTGGTTAGATGAGAGTTCTGGTTAGTCAAATTCCAGATAACAGAGAGTTTACTTTATATATATATAT
>NW_017306748.1:1129630-1145037 GCF_000935625.1 Nanorana parkeri
TATATATATATACATACATACATACACACACACACACTGGTAAGATGCCCTATTAAAATCTTTAGAATAGAATGAATTACCTGCATTCATATTCATTTCAGTTTTTGTTAGATTTTTGTTTTGTTTTAAAGAAAATACATCAAACTCAAATTTGTGTGATTATGGTTGAATACATTTTAATTGTATTTTCTTAACTAGGCAATATAAAATGTATAAAAATAAGTTAATTTGCTTTCTGTTTATTTTTGCTAAATGTATGTCAACATAACATATATATTTATACAATTCCTTTTTCACATCAACTGTCAAACAAAATTCTAAGAACACTTTATGTAGTAAACACCGGATGCACTAATCCTGAAGTTCACATAGCATTATATTTGGTACGCACATTTTGCTACTTTCTTGTTAAAACTATATAGAAGGCTGTCATCCCAATTATATGACCAAAACGCACGCGCACACCCCTCTAACTTATATTAAGCTGTTTCCAGTAATGCTACAGCATGCAAAGACATTTTAGACAATTGTGCCCTTCCAATGTTGTGGAAAAAGAGCTGGTCTCTACAATTGCAGCTATTTGGTGTGGCTTTTGGAGAACCCGCTGAACTGAAAGCTTCATCGAAGGTGCATTCTACCCCGTTCTGGTAAAAAATTACCCATTTCCAGGTCTAGGGCTGCTGGCATTGCCTCAGCGTTTGCCCTGTCTCTGAAAACTCACTCCATGAGTAGGCTGGTCAGGCAGAGCACTAGGAGCCATCTGATTTGCATAGGTCGCTGGGCGCCTTTTAATTCCCCATTTCCTATTGGTTTTTGCCGTAGGGGTCAATGATGTACCTACCGGACAAGAAAGTGTACCTACCGGACAAGGACTTTTCTGTCTCACCCCGAATGTTCACCAGGGTGGTTGTCTAGCGTTAGTCCTATTGCATTCTCATGGAATTCCCATTGTGTAATACTTATGTGACCTTCTGTAGAAGAAACAGTTGGCACAAGGACTGCTAGACAACATCTCTTTAAATGTGCATCTGTCTCAGCAATTTGATTATCTCCTAAATCTTCAGAGATCACAGCTGTAAATAACTCATCACGTGCATGCAGCTCAGACCAGAATGTTTTTTTGTGCAGTTTATCCGATCTCATTTTCTTGTCCTTTAGTCTGGTAGTTGCTTGCCTCTCAGTTGTCACATAAGAGTCACGTGTCTGTAGGTAACCGTCTTCAAGGCAGCCCCTATTGTCCAGTATCACCCCAGACCATCTCAGCACTATACTCTCTTGTCATGGGACAAGTTGGGTGAGCTTCTGAACAGACCAATTTGTCTACCTCTTAGGATGAGGTAGAACCTGGTCTGATGGATCAGACTTCCAGCTCTGGAGTCGGGGAAAGTCCTTCCTTATCTAGGATGGGGAAGAGGCATGTGCACCCTTGTCCCCCGCATCTCGAAGTTTCAGGAGATGTGATTGTATTTACATCAATTAATCAACTTTGTCTGGTAACCCAATCTGGATCCAATTAAACAACACCGCAGCACTGACCTTAACCATTTAGGAAGAACTGGAGATCTTTCTGCAATGAGAGTTAGTTTGGATCCTTCCTTGGACAGAACGTCACATTCTAGTATTGTTTGCTATATTCATCTAAGGTGCGTACAATTGGTGGACAGGCTTCCGCTACCGCTTAAATATGGGCATAGGGGAGAGATCCACAACCCAAGCGCATTCCAGTGCCTGTACTGCAGGCAGAGGGCACCAGATGTTGACCCTCTAATATCCTGGTTCAACTGGATGCTGAATGGATTTGTCTGCAGGTGCAGGAATCTTCTAGCAATAGCAGATGTTCTGTTGACGTTGTGGGATCTATAGACCCAGATCTATCATCCTCCGATGCTCATCCCTCCTCTGCTTTAGACTCGAGATGTAGGGCTTTCTGGCAACCTTCCTTGATACAGATTTACCTAAGCAAATGTACTTTGCTGACCTGGTTGCTGATGACTCTCCAAATTCCACGATCTGTTAGAGCCCACAGGAGTCACTTTAATTTATGTTCATAATTTCAAACCCTTATTATAAACAGAATATGGAAGGAAGGAATCACTCCATATGGCAAATATTTTTTTAGTTTAGTTAAGTATAAAAAGAGTACAGTAGTAGTAGTTTTTCCCAGAAAGTTAGCATTAACATGTGGCAAATAATACTGTTTATGAATGAACACCTAGAGCTATATATCCAGGGTAATGGATCTGCTGCACTGCAGGCACCCAAGGGTGACTGCATTTACCTTCCCTTAGCTCCTCTTTTGTCAGAGCACCCAGAGACTATTGTGTAAGTTTCTGTAAAACGCACACAGGGCTCAGCAAGCTCCTCCACACTCTTATGATTCACACAAAAGACATCAAAAGGCACATGCAGCAATGATCAGTTTAGCCCAAAAATAAGGCAGCATTTTTTATGGTGGGCTCCAGTGGAAAATTGCTATACATTGGTACTGATGTACAACCTGCACTCGAGATTTGTACATGTACATGGCTGTATGCAAGTAGCACTGTATACGGCCATTGATTTCTATGGGAGGAGGTATGCAGCATCTGTGTGCTCCCTGGTGGGGAAATAATTTCGATCTTATGCTGTATGGCCACAAGCAGCCGTGTGTAATAGCCCTTGAATGAAACTCTCTCTCACCTCCAGTGCTAAATATTACAGCATTGCAGGCACGGGGGTTACATATACACAGTAAAACTGATGCATAGAGTTTGCTAAATGAGATTTGCATCTAATTATGTGGTTAATTTGTATCACTTTTTTTGGGAATTCAAAAATAATAGACTGAATTTAGAAAAATAAATAACATGAAATTTAATAGTTTTTAGAACACAAGAATGATTTAACATAAAATCAGCCAACGTCTCTGAATCTATATACAAACATCCACTTATTCTCCATCTGCCGCGGTGTCTTCATAGAAAGTGAGGTTTGCCAGCATCTCTTCATCATCCTCGGCACCTCCATCCACGGATGCCCAGGTAAAATCATTGACCTGTTAAGGGAATACAGGAATTTATGATAGAAATATGACACAAATGTAGAATCTGGAACACAGGAAATGTATGCCATGCTTTTCATTTTAATGGTGTTTATTTTGGTTTTCCTTTTATGAAATAAATAAAAATAATGGAGTAACCAAAATATAAAACATAGTAACATACAACACTACAACTAAAGTATAACATCATTCACAAACAGAAACATTTACACCTTCCTATATTTATACTTCTCGGCCCCCAGAAACAAGAAGAGGATACACATAAAAATGATATCTATGCATATATAACAAAAAAGTTAGTTATTACAGATAATGTTCATTGCCTACTGCAATGCCAAACGTACACACAGCTAATTTTAAACTCAACGAAAGGTCAGTGTAAAAACAACCAAAATATATGTTTAAATAACTGTGTTTATTGCATTTCTATTAGGGGTGTGGAAATTAATGATTAATCCGTCGATTAATCGTTAATTTCTTTATCGGTCCAGGCAGTCAGCTGACCTAGTTTTGCGCCCTTTTGTTGTTCTAACAAGACTAGTTAGACCCCACAGAGCCCTGCTACCCTGGTGAGGCCCGCTCAAAGCTCTGGTGAGACCCCCTCTGTATGTGCGTTATAATTAATCGAAATTAGTCGATTAATCGATTTTAAAAAATTTGATTAATCGAACAGGAACATTTTAATCATTACCAGCCCTAATTTCTATCTCTTATACCTGAATAAACCCCTGCAACTCTTCTTCTGTAAGACAGTCTACAGCATCATCTTCATCAGGAACATACTCCACTGCAACTTTCCCATTGTCTGCAAGCCAAGTGCAAAGATCCATGTTAACACAAATTTCTATTCTAGCTTAAGGTGACTGTCTGAGAAGTCTAAAAGTGAGTCCTGTGAAATCAAGATGTGGCTGCAAATTATTTAGTACAACCTGTGTAACCTTGGGAACCACATTTGTACTTCGTCATTAAGTGGCGACCATGTGAACCATGGATTTAGTAAATGCCAAAAAATGTAACTGTGATGTTACATTAATACAGATGACAGCTCACTGGTCAAAACAACAATACTTTCTAATAGTAACCTGCACATGAACTGACCCTGGATAATATTGGCTAAATACATTAAGAAAGCAAACAAACAAAAATCTGTTCTCCAGGGTTCTATCTCCTTAGCCTAATAGAGGGCCTATTGCGATGCTTCTTGATTGCCGCTAGGGCAGTGATACCGGGGCACTGGAAGTCGAGTACTCCTCCTTCCACTTGCGAGTGGGTAACCGAGCGACAATCTGTCATATGGAAGAACTTACTGTGGAACTTTATCAACGCAATAAAAAATGTTATGTTACTTGGAGCCTCTGGTTACACTTCTGTACTACTGATCGATTTTGTAGTCTTTTCACCGCTTGACCCTATGTCTTTGTACTCAGGGTCTCTTTTGGGGGGCCCAGGGCTGGCGATCGCATCCTCTTTTTTTCTCATTTCTTTCTTTCTTTTTCTCATTTCTTTTTCTATTGGTGGGCCGTTTCCTTTTCATACATTTATTTGGGTATTGCTCAGACAAGTTAATTACGGTCACTTGTAGTTATTCGTTTGGACTGTTGTGTCCAATTACATTGCACTGTCCATTGCCTTTGCCTTAACCAGTGCTTTGTCCATATACTATTGACCTGTGTTTTGTATTCTCATTTGTACAATGTACCCTGGAGATACGCCAGTTTTGGCCCTTCTTTGTGTGTATCGATTTTAAACAAAAAATGTTTCTTAATAAACAATCTTTAAAAAAGAAAACAAAAAATGTAAACAGTCTATATACATATATATATATATATCTATAATTATATAATGTGAGGATTTAGATTCCCACCTGCTTCTTCCTAGATGCTAAAATTGTTCAGCAGCAGCATAAATAGGAGGATGTGGACATTAGCCAATAGGTTAGATCAGGGGTGCCCATTAGGTCGATCGAAGAGCTAGCAGCTGTTACAGTAGCATGGCCGAGCTGGGAGGAGAGAGCCGCTCGGCCAGGATCTGACAGCCGGCGGCTCTCTCTCTCTCTCTCCTCACCGCTCGGCCAGGATCTTCAATGCACCGCCACACCACACCCCCTCCTGCCCCTGAATGCAGGTGTTTTTTCGTTGGTAGATCTCATTGAGCTCGTCATTTGAAAAGTAGATCTCCAGACGAAAAATTGCGGGCACCCCTGGGTTAGATCATGCTGTTAACTGCTAAATTCACTTACCTGTTGTTAATTTTCTCCCTTGATGTGCTCAGCTATCTGATCAGTACTGTCCATCCATAACCGTAGTATTAGATTTTTGAGTGAACTCAAAAAAGGGATCTTTCACACAGTAAGAATAGTACAAAAAAGAACCAGTCTTACCAAAAACTACTAATAAAATCTTCTTAAAAGCATTGGAGAGAGCCTTTTGAACAGCATATTTCTGAACTTTTCCATTTTTCGAAAGGAATTCTGTTGGGTCTGAAAAAAAGTAAAGGTATAAACAAAAGGATTTCAGCAAAAGCTAACATTACCTGAAGTGGAAGAGTTTTAATACATGGCAAAGGCTGACATTTTTGGGCCGTAAGTGATTATTGAACTGGAAATTTCTTTATAGGGAGACTATTAAATTTCATAACTATAGCCAATCCGTACAATTTAAAGTGGACCAGAACTCTATTTAGTTCCAGTTCAATCAACTAGCTAAGTCTCAAGTAGGCATGCTAGGAGCATGGTAGTATGAACTTAGCAATAAGCTGGCATAGGTTACTAGTTCTAGATCATGAGACCTGGCGGCAGCTTTGCACTGTGGGCGCTGAGATAAGCAGACTCTGCCGATGTCTGTGTGTCAGTAAACTGCGACATAAGGTCATGAAACTGGAAACCAGAGAACCACTGGCCCTGGTTTTTTTTAAGCTGATAGGTATGATTTCACTTAATTTAATGGTCCCCACCATCCCTGACTAATCTGTGAAACTTAACCTTGTGCACTACTTGAATTGTGGCTGCAGTGAAATGACTGTTCCAATCTCATTCAAAGTGATATCAATGATTATGAACACTGATTTTTTTTTAGATATAAAGGAGTCTATTTATAAATGTTTTCATCCAAGATGCACACAATGTTCACCCAGGATTCACACATTTTTTTCCATCTGAAAAATGTGTGAGATTACAAAACAAACATTATGATGTGTACATTCTCCTCTTTGCTTCGCTACTTATTGAGCCACTGCCCGGGAACAAGTATGTAGATCAGGAGTTGTGACCGCAAAGGCTGGGTACTTGTTTCAGATAAGCGTTTCACGAAGAAGCGAAGAATGAGGAGGGGGGGGGGGGACGAATATGTCATTTAGTAGATTAGTGACACGCAAGGACACTGAGGGGGAGAGTTGTGGAGTGGAAAGATAAATTTGAGTGTCATCTGCATAGAGATGGTATTGGAAGCCATGTGAGGTTATTAGTTGACCAAGGGAGGAGGTGTAGATGGAGAAGAGGAGGGGTCCAAGGACAGAGCCTTGGGGGACCCCTACAGAAAGAGGAAGAGGAGGGGAGGAGTTAGAACTGTAGGTGACACTGAAGGAGCGCGTAGATAAGTAGGATGAGAACCATGAAAGAGCAGAGTCTTGTAGGCCAAGCGAGTGGAGTTTTTTGAGGAGCAGCGGGTGGTCAACAGTGTCAAAAGCAGCAGAAAGGTCTAATAGCAAGAGTAAGGAATAGTGGCCGTTGTTTTTAGCTGTTATTAGGTCATTGGTGAGTTTTAGGAGGGCGATTTCCCCTCAATGACAATGACAGCTGCCACACTTTTGTCCTTACGGGGATTCTTTAAAGTGATATTAAAACTTCCGTTTCGTCATGTTTAGAAGGGGCATACTTCCCTGAATTTGCTACCCTTCTTCCCCCGCTGCGGGTGTCTCCATCAGCTAGGAGACACCCGTGCGTGTTCCTGGCTATACCCGCAAGTAGCTGTGTGCATCCAAAGACGCACACAGTGTGTGGAAAGCCACGCCCCTCCTCTCCTCCCAACAGATTGACTGACAGCAGAAGGAACCAATCACTCCTCTACCCTCAGTACCTTCCCTCCCGCAAGTTAAGAATGGAGGATATCTTCACGGACCCGGCGGCGGTGACAAGTGACAACAGGTAATAAGTGAGGGGGGGGACACAGGGGAACACAGAAAGGTACTGGGCATTTTTACCTTAATGCAGAGAATGCTTTTAGGTAAAAAACTTCCTGCCTGCCTTTTGTACTACTTTATGTTATTATAACAGAGATGCTAAAGAAAATTGAGAATAAGAAGTATTAAGCATTTTGGAAATACTGTGATCTGTGTGTGATTAGTTCATCTTACATCAGCTTCTCAAGAAATGGGAGTTGAAACTAAAAACAGACAAGTACCGTTCTGCTTCTCCATAGCCTCCTCGGCAACACCGACTCCTCTGCTGCGAATTTCACCGTCATGAATGGTCACCTCGACCACACACAAGTATCTTAACCTAGCCGGCTCCTGAGGACTCGCTTCTTCCTCTGCTTCAACATCCAGGCCTGAGATATTCTGAAGCTGAGAGGGACAAAACAAGGATTAAATCTGACAGTGATACATGATTTTGTTAGGAGGATCCACATGACAGATATTCCCAATAATTAATTCCGATAAGCTATTTCATGCTTTACGTAAAGTCTTTAAAATAAATTGCTGACAGTTATGTTTTTTTTTACAGAAGAGACTCGTCTCTTCTGTCATAATTCCTCTTCCCTGCACGTCAGCATTTGTGTGGACTGAGCCACGCATGCGCTGCTCAGTGCACAAGCTTGGGGAGGTCATTTGCGGAGCTGCAGTAACTCTCATGCGCATGTGAGGGAGTTGCATCATACCGGCCCCCACCAATCGCACAGAACTTGGAAAAATCCTGAGAGAAGATGGAAGCCCAATGGAAGAGAGCACATCGCAGTGCCGGAGGCGATCACCCACAAGGCAAGTCTGCCATAATGCTAGTATGCTGTACTGGGGGTCCCCTATTATGTGTTAGTGGTTTACTACCACTTAAGGCTGGATTCACATCAGCATCTGCTCTACAACGCACAGCCGCAGTGCGGTGGTGTGAACTGTGCCTATCCGTGATAAGGCAAATCGCCTTGTCTTGTGGCTGCACCGGCTGTTTTTTCTACTGCAGCCCCAACGCAAGACAAGACCCTTTGTTATTGCATTTAATGTTAATCTGCCCATAAACACTTCTTTGCTTTAGAGAGCTATATCAGTCAATATATCAAACAATTACTATCACACAGAAACAATGCATGTCTATATATTAGAACAATAGTAATAAATGGCAGAAACTCACAGCAATGACTCTTTTGCTCCACCCATTGAACCCCAAGTAGTAGTTAGCCAGCTCTTGGCATTTGTAGCCATAAAGCTCCAATGATTTGAACTGCAAACTCTTCTTTCTATTGCACACCTGCACCTGTGAAATAGAAGAAAACATACCCCATGTGTACACTACGAAAACAAGGTGGTCAGCAGACCATAGCAATATGCAAAGCCCTGTTAAGGCTTCCATGACCAGAGGTCTCAGATGTCTATATATCCACAACAAATTTAGCAGCCTCAGTAGCGTTGGGTAACTTGACAATTGCCTATGTAAATAGTTTTACTTTTTACTACTGTTTTTAAAGCATCACTAAAGTCATAAAACAAAAAAAGTAATATTTGCTTCAGCGTGCCATTTTAAGATCTCTCAACCCGTATCTTTAGATTTCTATGTCCATTGAGTCCCTATAAATACCTCTGGATAGATGCAGAGAAACGCATTCACATATATATCCTTTATACCCGTGTCCACGTATCATTCTGCCTGTCTAAAATCTCCCATTGTAGGCACGCATGCCTGTTTACATACAAGCGATCTGCCGGCTACAGAGCCGGCGGATCGCTTGTATAACGTGCTGCTGTGTGCGCCCCCTTCCGCTGGACCTGAGCTCTGCAGTGCCCGGTGCGAGCCCGGGACCAACATGGTGGTTCTCTGACAGGGGATCAGAGGGAGATCAGTACACGATCTCCCTCCGGCCCCCTCTCCACTGCCAGAATGCGGAAATTATGTATATTACATCACTTCCGCATTTTTGTGTCAGACGCTGGAGAGAAGCTGATGAAGCAGCTCTCTGCTTCATCAGCTTCTTCGGGGGGTACTAGGTGACATTAGGGTTCTTGGAGACCTCTGATGTCTCCATAAAGAGGACCTGTCACATATCTTTGTGATCACATAGGGGAGCAAACACACTCAACAATTCGTTACCAGCTTTACAGCAAGGTGCACATGGAAGGGCTTCAAACAGTAAAAAGTTTCCCAGCACACTCGCCAGCTAGCATGCAAAAAAAACCTGTCTAACTGCTAAGCTTAAAAGCAGGAGGTTTGGATACACGTCTTCTGCAGAATATGTGAAAGCCGCACAGCCACGTCAAGGCACCTCCATATAGTGCAGTCCTAACTCTAAACTACGAGAGTCTCCATCTTGGAGCACATGGGCACAGGGACACACAAGGGACCCAGCACATCACAACCCCCTCATACGTCACTGCACCAAATCAGTCAAGCAAAACAAATGGCAAACGCACTCATCAATTGGTTACCAGCTTTACAGAAAGGTGCACATGGAAGGGCTTCAAACAGTAAAAAGTTTCCCAACACACTCGCCAGCCAGCATGCAAAAAAAAACGTGCAAACATGTGTCGGGTGCACATATGTGCAAAAACGACGATTGCACCCATTACGCCACACATGTTACATATCCCCACAAACGTCGAAGTGAGAGCAATAATTCTAGGGCCATCAATCACTGATAACACTAAACTGATGAGCGGTAAAAGCTTTTAAAACATCGCCTACGGTCAATTTTGGGTATGGTATTTTGCAATTTCACGGGCGCACGCAATTTTAAGGCTTGACATGTTTGGTGTCCTTTTACCCGACATGACCCGATCTTTTATATTTTACCAAACAATTTGGGTAATAATTGTATAACATATTAAAAAAAACTTTTTTCCCCAAAATTTTCCTGAATATAGTAAAAAATAGAAAACCCCAGCGGTGACTAAATACCACCAAAAGAAAGCTCTATCTGTCCCCAAAAAATGGTATAAAATTCATTTCAGTAATTATTACGTCAGCGTTGCATGACGTAATAATTGTCAGTCAAAATACCGCAGCGCTGAATACTGAAAAATGGCCTGGACAGGAAGGGGGTGTAACACCCCGGTCAGCAAGTGTGTAAATAAACACCCTGCTTGGATTTCGAATTATAGGCTGCATACAGAAAAAACACTGCAGCAGCTGTCAATGAAAGCTGTTTACAGACCAACATGGTGATCACATGATCGGGAACTATGCTCAAATACACACATAGGCTCACCTAGGAAGCAAGTGCAAAAGTACACACTGATTGCGCAACACATATTCGGTATCCCCGAGCATGATGCAGTGACATGAATAGTTGGAGCGCCATGATTTGGGATTAATGCTAAACTAATGAGCTGTATACAGAAATAAACACTGCAGCAGCAGGTTATGAACAATTTTGTGCATTCTAGTGTTTTGCATTTCACAGGCACATGCAATATTAAGGCTTGACATATTTGGCATCTACTTCACACAGTCATGTTTAATATTTTACAAAAAGCCCTTCAACTTTTCTTTCGCAATCTGTGTCCTGCTGGGGCGATTTCCCTTCATTTCCTGTCCTATAGCACAACAAGAAAAGCATGGTGTTCTGCAGGGTCACCAGAACTAGTGTCCCCATTGGAAGATTTCCCATCTATTCCTGTTCTGGGGACAACACAAAATTTGGGATTTTCTTTCCCTTTCAGTGATGACGATCACCAGGACAAATAAAGAGGGTGAATCTTCCTAACAGAGACGCAGACAGTAATAGAAACCTCACCAGTGTTCTAATCTCTCTCTCCATCCAAAGCAAAAACGTTTTGGCTTCAGTTGCACTTTAAGCCGACCTCAATATAAACAGTCATTAGCTAACATATGTAATACTTACAGTTCCCGATTAACAGTGCTGTTTAGTGTTAAAAGCTTGATTCATCACAGTCTGTATGGAAAGCAGCTAACAACAAGACTAAAATGAACATGCCCATTAAAAGCTTTTGCTGTAATATTCACCTTCAATCCAGTGCTGTATCCCGCCAATAGATGTCCTCAGTCTAAGGTCCAACGTCATTCAACCCTCGACCTCTGAGCCTAGACTCAGCCATGAACCTGTACTGGATAGTGAAAGGAGAAGCAGCACAATGATAATCTCATGTCACTCTTCTTTCTCCTCCTATCAGCATGCTCCATGTCAGCACAGGCCCTGATTGGCTGCTTCTCCCTCACACACTCCATCCTTGCTATACAGGGACTGCAAGAGGCGGATACTCAAGCAAAGTAAATCCCCAAAGTAAAACACCTCTTATATTTAAAAAATACATTTAGACTGGGTTCACTGTGGTGCCACTCATTCTTAGACTTTTCACACATTTGTGCACGGATCCCCTCCTGATTGGAGGGGTACAGATCGGGTGTTACTGCTCTGACATCTGTGTCCATCTAGTTTTATCCTTCATCTTGCAATGAGGAGAAAACTGAAATGACCAGACCCCATGTCGGTCTAAGGGAAATCGCATGTAAACGGACTAGTGTCTGTATACATCAGATTACCCCCAATCCGGCACAATCGGGTCCAGTGAAACGGAACACACTGTTCCATTTGTTTTTCTGTACCTGGCTACAGCGGTCCGTTTAGATCCGGCTGCCCACTGACTAACATTGGGCATCCAATCAGATCAGTCTGAAAATCAGACCACCCGTGTGAAAGGGGCCATATTTAGGGATGCACCGATATATCGGCCGCAAATGGCACTTTTGGCTAAATGCCAAAAGTGCAATTTTCTGGCCGATACAGCGGTGCATCCGTTCTATTCTCTCCACCCTGCTGGGCGCTGCTCTGTGTCCCAGCGGGCAGGAGAGAAACTGTCATAGGCGGCCGAGCGGTGCGGGATGAGATCGCTGTGAGCGGCCAGCGTCTCTCCTCCCACAACGCTCAGCCTCATGTCACAAATCAAAGGAGAACGGTGTGGGCGGAGACAATCAGCACTGTCACAGCAGGCTAAGACCCGCTCGCTCAGCCTCCTGTGACAGCGTGTCAGAAAGGAGAGTAGATACAAGCTGTCAGTGATCAGTGATCGCTGAGTGTTAGTAACCATACCATGTCCTCAATTATGTACAATGTCCTCAATTATGAATGAATGGGAAGTGATACTCTGTCCTCATGTTATGAATGGACAGGAACACTCTGTATCGAGGCTTCCTGTTCATTCATAACAGGGGCTGCAAAAAAATAAAAAACATTTTCGGTTTCGGCCTGACATTTTTTTTTATTATTTCGGTTTAGTTTCTGAATTTTTCATTTCGATGCACCCCTAGCCATAATGCGTTGCAGTGTGCTGCCTTACAAAAATATATAATACATGCACATTTTTGGTTCATTAGGCAGCCTGTTCAAATGAATGGGCTGCCTTAGCTCAATGCACTTCAATACAAGACGTAAAGCACATGCGCTGAAATTCTGTCAACCTGATGTTTAAGTAGACTTAGCCACGCACATGCCTTGGAAAAGCTGTACAATTCAGATATCTGACATGGCTACCATGCTTCCAGATCACATGGTTAACCACTTGCCATCCGGGGCATTTTCCTACTATTTGCGCACACATGATAAAATATAAATTTTTGGCTAGAAAACAGCTTCAGACCCCCAACAATGATATATTTTCTGAAAGCAGAGGCCCTGCAGAATAAAAAAATGCTAGGTGCGATTTTTTACGTCGCCCGGTTTTTGCGCAAATGTTTATCAAACCCGTATTTTTAGGAAAAAATAAACTAAATTAAAATGTAGTGCACAGAAACATAATATAATACCCAATTTTTTGGTAAAAGATAAAAGATGGGGTCACGTCGGGTAAATAGATACCAAACATGTCAGGCCTTAAAATTGTGTTCGCCCGTGAAGCCGCAAAAAAAGTAAATACCCCAAATTTTCCATAGGGAACATTTCAAACGCAATTACCGCTCATCAGTTTAGTGCTAACAGTCAATGACAGTGCTAGAAATATTGCTCTCGCTCCGACGTTCGCGGCGATATGTCACATGTGTAGCGCAATTGTTGTTTTCGCACGTAGGCGCACCGATGCGTGTATGCATGTCTATGTGCGTGTACGTGGGGGGCGGGGGTCTTAAAAAAAAATTTTTTTGCATTTTATTTTTCTTATGTTACTTTCATTTTTAAAAGTTTTGAACACTTTATTTTCATTTTATTTCTACTAACCCTATTGCTATTACATAGAGAGCTAACAAGCACCCTATGTAATAGCAGATAGGGTGTGACAGGTCCTCTTTATGGAGATATCAGGGGTCTTGCAGACCCCTAATGTCACCTAGGGACCCCAAAGAAGCTGAGGAAGCAGAGACCGTTTTCCCCAGCTTCATCTCCTGGCTCTAAGAGCCGGAGACTGTGTACAATGACACCGGAAGTGATGTAATACAAGTGATCGAAGGAGAGATCAGCGGGATCACTTCGGGGAAACCCGCCAAGCCGCTCCCAGGCGCCGCACGGGGACAGCGGTGCCCAGGGAAGACACCGGCGGGGGGGAGAGCCGCCGCACGGTACAAACGATCCGGCGCCTGTACAGACGCCGCATCGCTTGTAAATTAACAGCATTTGCCTGCTGTTAAAAGCGATACCAAGAACACGGCTGCTGCAGCAACCATGTTCTTGTTTTAACCACTTCAAAGGGCCGCCGTCTATAGACGTATTGCGGCCCGGAAGTGGTTAAAGAAAACAAATCTGCTCAAAGATCTCACAACCATGTAGTATATCCGAAATAATATTGATCGGTTGATCAGGATGGTTTCAACAACTGGCAAATCTAAATCATCCAAGCTTGGCAGATAATCAGACCTGTTATGGACACAACTTAAAATCGGAATGCTCTTCTATTTTGAAATGAGAGATAAAACTAAACCCACATTCCTGTCACATATATTTTGCTCACTGATGTGCAAACTCGACATAAATAGATCAAATATTTACCTTCAGAGGAGAGTCCTGAAACAAAGACTTCCTGTCACACGCTGCATGAGCTTTCTTGGCACTCCCCGATGTGAAATATCTAACAACTGCATAATAACCGGGGTCAGCAACACCAGCATTCGGGAAAAGCTTCAAAGAGTACAGAGGCCCAAACGGAGAGAACGCCTTCATCAAGGACCACTGTTGATACACAAAAGAGTGTGAGAACACATCATCACCGTAACATGAATACAGAGGAAACAATATACAAGTAGAGTTTCATGCCTACTTACCAGCCCTTAAAGTTTATTTCCACTTATGCAGTCAAAAATGACAACTCCTCTATATTGTTTGTTATGTGTTCCTATTCACACAGCATACCAAAAAGTAATACCCTACCTTTTAGATATTTTGTTGCAGCCGCCAACATGGCTGATTTCAGGTTTTTCTGAGCACCTTCAAATACTTAGGACTGAAATTTGAGGATTGTGCCTCTCATTAACATACAATGGAGAAGCCAGGGTTGTAATCCTTAACCCCCTCACACTTCATAACCCCTCCTAACATTACAGAGAAGCAAGTGGAAACTTTAACCCTTAATAAGCCAAGAAACTCTAACCCAAGTAAAAACAATTTAAACTGCATGAAGCGTTTATGCTTTTTATTAGCTTATGGAATGTGAACATAAAAAAGCGGAAATACACTTTAAGGGATAACTTTACGGTCATAAAGTTACCCTTTAAATCGCTCCATCTAAAAGGTATATTAACCTGTCCATGATATCCACGCTGCCTGAATGCAGTTGCTGGAAATTCTCCTGGACTGTCCCATAGTTTTCTGCGAATGCGCAAACAAATTCCGCTCATTTCTAAAGCAACAGTGTCTATCCCTGCTAAAAGACCGCTTCTCCACAGGAATAAATGCTATTTCATCCATGTATGTGCAGAAAACTTTGGGACTGGTCAGGAGAGTCTCCGGCGGTGACTGGCCCGCACTGCAAGGGTTAAGCGCTCCTGCGTTTGGAGGCTTGCTGACATCATCACATACAATGCGCGGCCACAGGCCTGCATTATGTGTGAGGATGCCGAAAGAGTCCAGAAATCAGAGTGTAGGAGAGAGAGGTGAGCACTGGCAACCAAAAGTCTTTTACACAGATATCCCAGACATGAACAAGCAATTAACCCTTGCAGTGGGGCTTTTTAATTTCCCTCTATATACTGAGCTTTGGGTCACAGGAGGAGGTTAGTTAGTAT
>NW_017306748.1:1145055-1153366 GCF_000935625.1 Nanorana parkeri
CAAAAAAGTACTTTTTCGAGGTTCAAGGGGCACATGTTCTTCAGTTCATCAAGGTTCTTCATGTTGAGTATTGTTGGACAAACCGTTCAGGTGTGAGTGGGGCCTTCTTTGCCTGGTCAGATAATTGGGGGTTATTTTACACCTCCCTCACCTTTGTATAATACTACCCCATACATGATGACACCTTGCTACCACAACCTACGCAGCTATATAATGCCTAGCTCTTTAAAGCTCGCTCACGCCTGCTCTCTGTGCACAAGCACGCGCCTACAACAAAGCCACTCGCGGGGACGCGCACAGGCAAGTTCCTAAGCGCTCCCGACAGCTGCGGCAAACCTGACCGGTCCCGTCACGAAAAGACACACCCTCGTGACTCACATATGTCTCCCCTTCAGAGAGCTGCGCCGAAATGTTCCACACGAACACCACTTTATTGCTCTCTTTGGGGACGGTGAAGCTCACAACCTCAGGCTCCATCCCGCTGCAACTCGAAGGCGCCGCCACACGCTGTCACGCCCACTTTGCCACTTCAGCCAGTGAAAGCGCGCCTGGTCGAGTCATATGACACCCTCACGCGCAGCGCAAGTCGAGTTTGGCTGTCTTGTCGCGTACAGGTAAGAGCGCTGCAGTGTGCGGGGCGGGGTCATGGTAGAAGAGCGGAGCGTCTTCGAGGGTCTCTCATGGACGGGGGCTGCCATAATAAACGCTTATTTTGAGAATGTTCGTTAACTGGCGGTGTTTTTGAGGCTTTGGTGCTGTTTGAGCTGCTGACATGAAATTTTTATAGGAATAAGGAAATCTGACACCGTCTTAGCATCTTGCCATTGGCTGGAGCTCGATCTTTAAATGGATCATTGTGATTGGATGATAAAGTGGTCAAGCAAAACAAACGACAAACGCACTCAACAATTTGTCACCAGTTATACAGTAAGGTGCACACGAAATGGGCTTTGAACAGTAAAACAGTAGAAAGCCATCATGGCACACTCACAAACAAGCATGTAAAACAACATGTCTCACCACTAAGGATAATAACGGAGGTTTGGATACAAGTCTTCTGCAGAGGATGTGAAAGCCGCACTGCCGCGCCACCTTACTGTAATGATAAAGTGGTCACATGATTGGCCTATCAGGAGCCAGCTCCCAGCGCAGAAGAGCTTTGCTAGTTGTTTACATGCATGTGGCAGCTTGACGTTAAAGCCCACCACCATGCTGCCACATACTGTATATAGCAGCCAGCAGGAAGGGGCTAAGTTGTATTATTTCAGGTCTGTGCTGAAGACACAGTCAGGCCACTAGCATTTTCAAAAGGTGGCCAGATGTAGCAGCCCACTAATAGTGGAGCTTAACACCCCTCCCCTGCTGCATGCACAACATGTAGTGCACTGCCTTCTGAAGAAGAGAGGGCGATGGATAGTCACAATGACGTTCTCTGCTGATATTGGAGCAAATATGTACTATTGGCAGTAAAACTACACAGGGCAATGGTAAAAGCAACATAACTAATGCCCAAACAGGACCCCAGACCAGGGCAACAAGGGTGGAGCGTAGGTATGATATATCTGTAATGATAGACTATCGGTATGATAGTCTATCATTAGAAGTACATAATGAGATACCATAATGGTCTACTGATGCAGATATTTGTTCTCTCCTAGCCCCGATGAAGGGGGCAGTGGCGTCACAAAGGGGGGTGCGGGCCGCACCCGGGGTCACGGACCGAGAGCCAGACAGTGTCAGAAGAGAGGAGGGGACCTGGTGGCATACCTTATTCCACCAGGTGAACGTCCCCCCTCCTCTCTGCTGGCGCCCATGACCAAGATTGCTGCCGGCAGGAATCAAAAAGGTAGTCACGCGCATGCACGATGACATCACGGTGGGGTGTCACCCGGGCTCTGCCCCCAGGGTGACACAAAGCCTCGGGACGCCCCCTGGAAGTGGGGGTATATGTATGAGCCCCCAAAATGCATTGGCTATTTCTATACTGTCACCTCAACCCTACCTTCAATAAAGATGTATCTGGATTATTAAACGGAGTGTCGCTTCAACTCACAATCTGGCGATTTGACACATGGGGAGAGTGGAAGTCTTCAGGGAGGACTAATCATATATTATTATTATTATTATACAGGATTTATATAGCGCCAACAGTTGCGCAGCACTTTACAATATAAGGAAGACATTACAATCACAATACAAGACAAGATGGTAAGGAGGGCCCTGCCCCTGAGGGCTTACTATCTATCTATATACATCATTTTATGTATTTATTTAAAAGGAAGGTGCCATTGTACTTATTCTTCCAATACATGGAACATTCTAAATGAAAGGAAAACAAACAATGAATAGAACACGAAAAAAAGCAAACACCAATTGTTTCAGTACAGAACTTTATTTAATATAGAGCATTTCAGACAAATTACAACATGGTTAGAAAACAAAACAAAAAAAAAAGAAAGAAAGAAAAGTAACTCAATATTAGGTCCAATTGTACATCACGTATTTCACTTTCATATGCGTTTTATACAAGAAAAGAAAACATTTTTTTTGCTTTAAAGCTCCGATGCTTCTTGATGCATGAAGATATGAAAACTGCCTCATGTACAGGCTCAAGTATATATATTTTTTTAATTTATAAAGAGCTACATCCCCCGTTACCCAGTGAAGACAGTTCTAGAGATTCGAAATATGGTTTAAAATAATAAAAACCCCGGTTCAAAACAGTGATAACCACACTGCCGCAGTGCACTGCAAAAGCAAAACATATGTCAAAAGTTGACTGGCTCCCTGCAACTAAATGAAGGTCTCTGTGGGATACTAAAGGTTAGAATTTGAGAATCATTCTATAGATGAAGGTCTGGGTCAGATGGGTCCTTCTAGTTTTCCAAGGGCCACACTGTTCTAAAATCAAGCTAGGCTCTGATCATGATTTGCCATGCAGGGCACAGCAACAGGTCCACTTTAATTACCCCCTCACCAGCAGGACATACTTGCCTTTTGCTGCTCCGTTGGCCAATCACAACGCACCAGTGCAGTCAGGAAACGGAGCTCTGTGTAAGCTTCGACACCCTGTAGCAGAGTTTACACAGGGCTGGGGATTGTTTGTCCTCCCCAAGTGAAAGTGCTTGGCCAATCACAATGCACCAGTGCAGTCACATGAAAGGGAAGTGAGGAAAATGCTCCTCCATACCCAGACGTATCAGGTATTTTCATTGCACCAGGTGGAATACTGGGAGAGCCCTGTGTAAGCTCCGAGTCCTTCTCGTCAGAGCTTACAGAGGGCTGGGAACTATCTACCCACCCCCATGTGACAGTGCCTGGCCACACGCCACACACCAGTGCAGTCACATAAACAAGAGGGCCTTGAGGCAAATGCTCCTCCATGCCCAGATGTATCTGGCATTTTCTTTGCACGCAGAGGAGTTGCAATGAAAGGCGAGTAGGTGCTGCTGTGGATGTCACCATTAAAGAAAATCCATTGGTCTTCCTTGATTGGGCAAAGTAAAGGTTTGCTTTAAGGAATGCATACTAGCCGCGAATATTACCATGCGCCATGCCTCACGCAAGGGAGCGGTTGTCCTTTTAAATGATCTGTCTGTATACAAAATCACAGGTTATGACTGCGTCATCTTATTCTGCTCTCCTCATACTTTCATGGTCAACTGGACTAGATGGAGATCTCCACTTCTTAGCTATGGTGGACACAATGGTCTAAACCACAGCCAATAAGAACATTATGCCCCGGGCCAGTGATGTCACACGCCCTTTATTAATAGATCACAACCTACTCTACCACAAGAGTTTCTGTATGTCAAAAAGGCACCATAGGAAAGACCAAGAAGGAGCAGAGTTTCACACAATAGTAAGCCCTGGCCTAAAACTCCACATAAACAAGCAAATACAAAATACATTTATTAGATTACCTTCCCCCATACAGAAGTCAGAAAGGGACCAACAGAACCGATTTCAGAACCCTGCGCCTTTTTAAAATGTTAGGTCCTGAGGGAGGAACTCATTTACCAACTCCTGTGCCACACACTAGATCCAGGTTAAGCATACCTGTCCAGGGAACTAGCATGTGGCACAAAGTCAGGGATAGCTGCTTCCACCATGGCCTAACCATGCAGGTGCTTGCTTCCCGACAGGTCCCATTAGGTCCTGAGGGAGGAACTCATTTACCAACTCCTGTGCCACACACTAGATCCAGGTTAAGCATACCTGTCCAGGGAACTAGCATGTGGCACAAAGTCAGGGATAGCTGCTTCCACCATGGCCTAACCATGCAGGTGCTTGCTTCCCGACAGGTCCCATTAAAGAAAACACACAAAGCACCCATCTACCTTTACATGCTGGTGTTCAGACCTTACTAAACAGGGTACATGGAGCTGCATCAAGATAGGAATTTATTAACCCTTTACAACAGGGGTAGACAACCTCTACACTCCAGCTGCTGCGAAACTACAACCCCATGAGGCATTGCAAGATGGTCTACCCCGGCTATACAACCCGCACATAATTCGATTACACCCCCTTCACGCGTTTAGGAACTCAAATCACTATTTCCCTGATTAAATAGATTTAATTTTTTTTAAACAAAGCCATTTTTATTTTTTTAATACTTCAGTGAACTGTCAAAGATTTACAAAATTATATATTTCATGAATCCGCCTACATTCGTAATACATCCCAGACTATGCAGTGTTCAATGTCACCGAGACCGGCGCACCGGTCCACAAGCACAGCCAACGGCCTTGGCCCAGGCCACGCATTTTGCCAGTTTGAACCGAATTACCTGCAGGGTCTGCAAACTAGACAGCCTTCAGTAAGAAGTGTTCCCTTTCACCTGTACACCCCTCCCCACCCACTGCTTCTTCATTACATGACCAAGCATCGGACCCCCCCAATGAGACAGATGAAAGGGGGGCCGGGGACCGCAACACAGATGAGTTGGGTTTTATTTGTGGTTGAAGTTAGTAAATAAAATATGCATGGTTACAGAACAGACTTCCTCCCAACTATGAAATAAGCTAGAGCAAAATTAAGATATGATTCCGAGTGGGAGCAGACATCTCAGGAGCCTCTGTATGCCAGGCTGGTGATGCCACATGCATTCATGTGGTAGAGGGGCACGTTCTAGTCAGAGATCTGCCATTAAATGAAAATTGTAATGGCTGCAACAGGAGTGCCTGTAAATGCAGAGCTGGAAACAGGTTGAGGTATTCAACAACAACAAAAAAGGATACGAAACCGCAGTGCATGCCGTCTCACGAAGAACTGTTTATAGGTTAGTGTATGACTTTCCAGTTCAGCATCCCCTCGGTGTGTCACATGACTCCAGTGTGGCTTTTTACAGTTCACATAGACGTTATACAGCCGACCTGTTATCACTAGCCCTGTTCAGATGGTGACCACATATTAAAGCTTCAGTCTAAACTAGTCTTAAATTGAGTTGTGTTGTGCTTTATGTACTTCTCTAAATCCGTGCAGCATTCCCAGTATGAAACGGGAACTTTTTGTAATAAAGACCAGTCACTGCTGCTCTCTATTTTTGTGCAGGCTGGCTGGTCTTGCATCCGCCCCCTCCTATAGTTTTCTACAGGCAGCTTGTAGTGGGCGGAGCCTACTGGGTCCCTTACACAGCTCTGCTCAGCGATGATGCCCCTGCTAATTTTACAAGGTGATATCTGGGGATGCAAAGGTGTTTGGTGCACACAAAGTGCATTTCTATCCTCTGTGGCTATTGAGAAATATATTTAAAATGGAAGATTTTGTGGCCAGAGTTCAGCTTTAATGTGCATGGAAATGCATGCAAAGGCAGCTGTGGCCTGAAACTAAAACGTGTGATCACCACAGTCTATTAAGGCTACCATAGTAACAGTTCGGCTTCACACGCTTATATGAATCCATCTAATTTTTACTTGCAGTACACATACCAGACCGGGGAGTGCAAATAAGTTCTGGAATCGAATTAATGACTAATTATGTTTAAATATTCATTATACCCCCATCCACCAAGTTATGCCAACACATGCTATTAAACCCCTTTAGAATAAAATGAGACCCAGAGCCCCCCCCTGCTGATTAGCAATACAAAATAGAACATTCACAGCTACTGTCCTTTTATTTACTTGCAGATGTCCTATTGTGAAAAACTACAATGATTCATAGTCACCAAGTAACCCTAAACGCCTACTATTGTATGATAGCATGCAGTATTAGCTTTATAAACTACAGTCACCGTTTCAGCTACTAGACGACAAGTTTCAAATAGCAAGGCAGGGGAAAAATGGATTACTTTCCATTGTGAATCAGATTAAAAAAGGTCCAATTCCAATATATATTTCCCATTATGGGAAAGTACACTAAAAGGCCTCATTTCTGGGGGGCCTGAAATAACTGTCGGAATTACTCCCGTCCTTACTTCAGACCACAGATGCACGAGGTCTAAAGTTCTTTTTAAGGCCAGAAACTTTACTGCTTTAAAGAACTCCACAAAAAGGTCCATTCTGGGGACAAGGATAGAGCTAGTTGTTTCATTATGAAATCACACTTGCCTCCGTTTTCCTGATCCATAGATCAGCAGCTTCACAATTAAAATCCAAAAAGACATTCTAGACTTGTCATGTCTTACTCTGAAGTCTCCTAGACCCAAAGAAGCCAGACTTCCTTCCAGACGGACACAATGCAGTTGAACATCTAAGGATCAGGATCACGCTTATCTATAATGGATCTTTCTGGAGTTCTTTAACCGAATTTCCTTACAGTGATAAAGGCGACTCAGCCTACACCAGTATATGGTGTTGCCCGGTAGCCCATTTACAGTCACTACTTATTGATCGGCAGGAGAATGGAGTTAGGGGGGTAAGCTGCATACAGGCTGTTGGAAGTGGTGGGTAGTGTGTTCAGAAGGGGTTAATACTGCTAAGCACGTATAAGGCACAGTGTGAGATTGCTGCTCCCACTCGCACAGGCGTGCACACACACATTTAGAAACACGGATGTGCGTAGAAATGACATGCCTGCCTGCGAGGCAGCAGAGTCGCTGGCCAGCTCTGCCAAGATGTTGAACAGGATGGGAGTTGGGTGGAAGAGGGGTGGAGAGAGGGTAAGGTTTCACTGGGAAAGGGATCAGTTCCTGTTCTTCAGCTGGTTGGACAGCCAGTCCAAGCCCTCGTACAGACCGTCCCCGCTGGTCGCGCAGGTTGCCTGGATGTACCAATTCCTCTGACGCAGGGAGTGCAGGCCCAATTTGTCTGTGATTTCTGCAGCATTCATGGCATTGGGGAGATCCTAGATTGAACAAGAAACCATGTCAAATATATGCAATACATCTATGCGATTTTATCAGCTCCAAAGAAAAAGCTTTTGATGTACTGGAAGCAAAATGTCCACAAAATAGAGGACCTTTAGCATTGCACGAGTCATACCTCTGCTTTCTCCCATTCAAGTTCATGCAGAGAGGACTTTACGCAATGTCACCCACACACAACCCTTCCTCACACCAAGGACAGAATAGCTGCCTACACACAACCCTTCCTCACACCAAGGACAGAATAGCTGCCTACACACAACCCTTCCTCACACCAAGGACAGAATAGCTGCCTACACACAACCCTTCCTCACACCAAGGACAGAATAGCTGCCTACACACAACCCTTCCTCACACCAAGGACAGAATAGCTGCCTACACACAACCCTTCCTCACACCAAGGACAGAATAACTGCCTACACACAACCCTTCCTCACACCAAGGACAGGATACCCGACTGCAACTCAAATGTAAGCAGCATGTCATCACAGACACCACAGCAGTTGGTAACAACTGACACTGGAGGCATAAAACACCGCTATCGATATGTACCGACACCAGTGCTCTGTAGAGATAAGTGATGAATAAAAGTAGTAGTAAAGGCGATTCATTTTTTACCATCATACATTCACTGCATTAAGGCAAAATAACACCCCGCTACCTTTCCATGCCCCCCACCCCCAAACATTTACCTATGCTCCACATTTATCGCTGCCGGCTCCTAGGTGATCAGGAATGTTTCCCCCGAAGTTCAGGGGAAGGATCCAGAGGCCACCGAGGGCAGGGCAGTGATGGGCTGCTGCACCTGTCTGTCAATTTACTGTAAAGGAGGGAGGAGGGAACAGGGGTGTAGCTTGTCAAGTGCTGTGTGTACGCACGCAGTGTCTCCTTTGCAACCTGCTAGGCATTGGAGACACCTCTCCCCCTCCCTCGCTGTCTCTCGGCCTCTCCCACCCTCTCTGCCTCTGCCCCTCCCTCCTTCTCGGCCTCTGCCCCTCCCTC
>NW_017306749.1:0-235 GCF_000935625.1 Nanorana parkeri
TCCTGTACATCTTCACAAGGTTGGCACACACTGTTGCTGGTTTGTTGTCCCATTCCTCCATGCAGATCTCCTCTAAAGCAGGGATGTTATGGGGCTGTCACTTTTTATGGCCAATAAATTGCATATAAGGCTTCAAAATGGGGACATTTAATTTTCTGAGTTCTACCCCCATAGACTTGCATTGAGTTCTAAGTTCGAATTAGAACTTTTTCCATGTTCGAAAGTTCAGATTAGA